>NC_061094.1:60481918-60504418 GCF_015104395.2 Macrobrachium nipponense
TCAGGTCACGGCCCAGTGATACAGCTTGGATATATATAAGATCATTACAGAACTGTAATAACTAACCTAAACGTATTGTCCCTAGAGACAATATTTCATCCTTTGAAAAAAAAAAAAAAAATAAATAAATAAATAAACGTAAAATTCAAGAAAACTGGGGAGCCACCATATATCATAATCATTAAAATTCGCTACCTGCCTTCGTGTTTCCTGACTGGCATAGCCTCCTTCCACTAAAAGGAAAACGTCAATTGCTTCCTTCGTGGGTCCACCATACTTCCTTCCTCTCACCCTTAACCACCCCCCCCGCCCTTCTCTCTCTCTCTTCTCTCTCTCTCTCTCTCTCTCTCTCTCTCTCTCTCTCTACGGATCTTTATCAGCATAGTTAAAATTTAAACAGCAGATGGTTAAATATTTTAACAAACATATGTATATTTTAATCCAATTTAAAGGATTGAATAAAACAGTGTTAATATTGTATATAGGTATTATTATTATTATTATTATTATTATTATTGTTATTATTAATTATTATAAATCCCAATGGATAATCTTGGGTGTATGTGCCTAGAAAAAATTAAGGTACAAATAATTGAGGAATATAATTATCAACTATCAAAATAGCTACTAAGCCAACAATATTCATAAATCTTAAAAAAATAAATAAATAAAAAAAGAAGCTACACAGGTAAAGGTAAAGGTACGATAAGGGAACGTTACTTGTCAATATCAATTTGACAGATAAGACGAAGAAAATACATTTTAGCCCGTTATTTTAACAGACTAAACTGAAGATGATTTTCTAGCAAGTAAATAATAAAGATAAAATCAGACTAAATTTTCAATCCTTTTCTAGCAAGTAAATAATAAAGATAAAATCAGACTAAATTGAAGATGCTTTTCTAGCAATTAAATAATAAAGATAAAATCAGACTAAATTGAAGATGCTTGTCTAGCAAGTAAATAATAAAGATAAAATCAGACTAAATTGAAGATGCTTGTCTAGCAAGTAAATAATAAAGATAAAATCAGACTAAATTGAAGATGCTTGTCTAGCAATTAAATAATAAAAGATAAAATCAGACTAAATTGAAGATGCTTGTCTAGCAAGTAAATAATAAATATAAACTCAGACTAAATTAAAGATGCTTGTCTAGCAAGTAAATAATAAAGATAAACTATATCATTCCAAAGGGAAAATATCTTTAAGGTTAAATTTGAGTTTCGCGCGGTCAAACACCAACTTAAAATACACCGAAATCCATGGAAATACTGTATCTCGGTGTAGTATCGATGATTTCAA
Organism: Macrobrachium nipponense; assembly: GCF_015104395.2. Taxonomy (NCBI): domain Eukaryota; kingdom Metazoa; phylum Arthropoda; class Malacostraca; order Decapoda; family Palaemonidae; genus Macrobrachium; species Macrobrachium nipponense. The sequence continues at coordinate 60,483,222 of NC_061094.1, forward strand.
TGTAGAAAAACATCTCTGTGTAATATAGTAACGCAGAACACTGAAATTACGCAGGAAATCGCAAATTCTACGAGAACAAGAACCCGGCGCATGCGCGCGATCCGGTCGCAACCAGTCCGCTTGCCACCCATGCACTGAATGACATGACAGTCCGCCGCTCCTTCCGGATCTGTGCGATCGCCCAAAAAATCACGACGAGAGATCATAACAACAGCGATAAGCAAAGCGCAAACAACTCCCAAGACTGATCGCAAATGGGGAAAGGAAGCAAAAATCCACTCCAATGAAAATAGTACAACAAGTACGTCAGTAGTAAGTAGTAATTGTAACAGCTAGCTCTGGGAGTAGAAACACCGGCCGGCCGGCTATGCGTTGCCATGACAACGGAGATCAGCCAGCAAGAGAGAGAGAGAGAGAGAGAGAGAGAGAGAGAGAGAGAGAGATTAGCATGCAGTCGCGCAGGAGGTCATTTGTGCATGCTCAGTCCGCACGCACCCACCAACTGTCCACCTTTCCTCCACCCGTACGTATATATATACGTATATATATAGCATATATTCTCGCTAGCCACCCCCCCCCACACACAACCTTCCCGCGATGACACGCCGATGACGCAAAGCTGACGTCACGCGTCTCCACTCTCTGCTGGGTCAGCAGTTAATGACAGGGGAACGAAATCTCATACAGATTCACATACGTACATACATACATACATACATACATTCTCTCACACATACAGCTATGGCGTTCAATTTTCGCTGCTGTTTTGCAGAGGTAGATGAAAGATGAAACGCAGGAAGGAAGGGGGAAGAGAGAGAGAGAGAGAGAGAGAGAGAGAGAGAGAGAGAGGAGAATATACAACAAAAGTAAGAGGGCGAATGGGTGTAACATGAGGGATACATACAAGTAAGAGAGAGAGAGGAGAGAGAGAGAGAGAGAGAGAGAGAGAGAATGTTACATAGAGACTGAGAGGCTATGAAAGAGACAAGAGAGTATACCTCAATGGTTTCACTCCGTCAGGATGAGGATTACCTCGTCGATGTAATCCTCTCTCTCTCTCTCTCTCTCTCTCTAAGGCCAAGGAAACGTATTTCTCCCACCTCGTCCGATCATTCAGCTGGAGAATCGAACACTGGTCGTCCAGTTGTGAGCTAGACGCCTGAGCTAGACGCCGAGCCACCGCTAAGCCGAGAGAGAGAGAGAGAGAGAGAGAGAGAGACCGCTCTGACGCAACTGCTTTACCATTTTTCCCGCTAATGAAAGAAACCAATCTATACACACACGTAAAAGTGCTTTGACGTAAATGCTATTCTGCTATTTCTGTCAGTACATCAGAGACGCATGCACAAACACAAACACACACACATACAAGGGTATCCATGATGACGTCACAGTACGATGAAAACGTCCAGGGTCCGCTTATTTCCAACCAACGCCAAACGCCCCCCCCCCCCCCCCCTCCCCCCGCTTCTACCAACGGGCCTCTCTACACCTCCCCCGGCCCTGATGTAAAAGTATGCCACCGTTCCCTTATAGTCTTTAAAGTATCGCGCATACAAAATAAAATCCCAGAGCATAAAGCTAATGGAATCACGCACGATTTCGCTATGAGAACTTAATTAAAGGTTATTATTACCGAATATTAGGAATATACACAATAAGTATTAAGATAAAATATTACTACGGTTAAATAAAGAATAATGATCTTCACAGAACGAGCAGGATGCATATAGGCCGGCCTGAGAGAGAGAGAGAGAGAGAGAGAGAGAGAGAGAGAGAGAGAGAGATTAGTGTAAAACGGACTTCTCAACAACCATTACATCAAACAAATAACAGTGGTTATTGCATCTTTTTAAGACGATGATATTCAACCAACAATCATTTTTATTGATCACCAAAATTGGCATCAACTTATGAAAATGTCAATTAATACTAGAATAAGACAATATTCCTTCATTTTCCACAATAATATGGAAAATCTCTCTCTCTCTCTCTCTCTCTCTCTCTCTCTCTCTCTCTTACTGTCGTTCTCCCACCTGTACTCACTCCCATTCTCTCTCTCTTACTGTCGTTCACCCACCTGTACTCACTCCCATTCTCTCTCTCTCTCTCTCTCTCTCTCTCTCTAAATCCCCTAGGTCTGAGCGTCTAAAGGTCACTAGGTTGTCAGTCCTAGAACGTTCTCATAAATATTCTCTATAAAATAAAATAGAGCAATGATGGACTTTCAGACTTCCAGGGACTTTCCCCTTTAACGGTGCTTTCCCCTAGCGACCTGTAATACCTAGATTGACCTAAACACAGCACATTCCGAAAATAACGTTTCGCGCGAAAAAAAGAGAATAGAACCATAAATAGCAAAATTGATATTTCGACCGCAATCGAAAAACTGGTCACCGTATGATTTGCTTTGCGTCAGCGGTATGCTCTGAGAGAGAGAGAGAGAGAGAACAATGCAAGATGATGCAGCATCTAGAGTAAGAATAATCCCCAGAGAGAGAGAGAGAAAGAGAGAGAGACCAATGCAATATGCAGCATCTAAAGAGCAAGAATAAGCCATAGAGAGAGAGAGAGGAGAGACCAATGCAATATCAGCATCTAAAGAGCAAGAATAAGCCATAGAGAGAGAGAGAGAGAGAGAGAGAGAGAGAGAGAGAGAGAGAGAGAGAGAGAGAGACCAATGCAATATGCAGCATCTAAAGAGCAAGAATAAGCCATAGAGAGAGAGAGAGAGAGAGAGAGAGAGAGAATATACACATGTAAAAAACACGTCAAGCGTTTGTGCATATGATAAACGTTTAAGTATTTTTTTCCATAAGAAGAGTTGCTTAAAATAAACAAACAAACTAACAACTCTTCCTTTTACTAGTTACAGTTTTAGAATGAGGCCCTGGCGTAACGACCTTGTCCCGATGGGTAAACTTGGGTATATGTGCCAAAGGGTATGGATGATGTCCTTAGTGGGCAGCAATCCAAGTTACTATACCCAAATAATGCCTAATTTACCTGAAGATCACGAGTACTGCAATAAACACACATATACATACAATATATATATATATATATATATATATATATATATATATATATATATATATATATATATATATATATATATATATACATATATATATATATATATACACTACATATATATATAAATATATATATATATATATATATATATATATATATACATATATACAATATATAAAATATATTATATATATATATATATATATATATATATATATATATATATATATACATTTGATAGGATGGTTTGGTTTCCAGACACTTTCATTTGCAAAACACAAGCTTTGTACTTTGTAAATCAAAGAATCCGAAATCTAAAGCAGCCTACTCTTTTTGAAGCAAAACACGAGTACTATGAATATATAAACACAGTGTTAATTTATGTGGCTATTTGGAGAGGTGCGTGTGTGTGTGGGTATGTATGTATGTATGTATGTATATGTATATGATATATATATATCTATATATATATATATATATATATATATATATATATAATATATATATTATATATATATATGTATATAAATTCCAAAGTGTTATTCCAACATTCTACTTCCTCATTAAATACGGGAACAGGGACAGACACCTCAAAACTACAGCAAGCGAAAACCGCGTTCCAACATTCCCATATTGACAACATCCAAATTCCATTTAGGATTTTTTGACAGTTCCTGCCTACACTCGAGCACGACCCCAGTACGACCGAAATACCTCTGGACTACCACACGCGCTGTAGTGTTGACGTAAACGACCTGGCACAACTTATTATTATTATTATTATTATTATTTATTAGTATTATTATATTATTATTATTATTTATTATTATTATTTTATTATTAAGAAATTCACAATCTTGCGATAAATAATATGTAGTAAAAATCTACAATTATATAGTAACTTATATTACTATGTTAATTTTACAGAGTAATATAGTTTACTATATAATTGTACATTTTTATTACACAGATTATTATTATTATTATTATTATTATTATTATTATACGGAACAAGAGGTCCACCATAGGGGCCACTGACTCGAAATTCAATGTTCCAAAGGGAATATTAAGGTGTTTCTTAAGAAGATGTCAAGAGGAGGCAAACGGAAACTCACAAAGAGATCTCACTTATTTAAAAAATAAAAAATAAAAACAAAAACTAATAAATCAATAAATAAAAATTTACGAAATACGTAAATTAATAAACATAAAATAATGATAAGGAGTCAAGAAGTGATAAAGGGAAATTCTCACTTGTTAAAAGTATAAAACAAACTGATAAATCAATAAATAAAAATGTAAGAAATGGATGAATTAATAAACAGATAAAAAAAATAAACTAAAAAGCGAGGCGAACCGTAAATCAACGGTCGATTCGAAACGCGATTCCCTATATAATTCCCGTGACGGGAATGACAGGTAGTTTATGCATATTTTAATATGCGTAATCAGATTCTACGGGGGAGGAGGAGGAGGAGGAATGGGCCAGGTAGATTTAAACAGTTGACGACAGCGGCTGCTTCTCCGTGTCAACGGGAATTTTAAATGCATCGACTTGCTGCCACCAAATGAGATTTTATGGGGAGGGGGGGGGGGGGGAGGTGGGGAAGTGGAGAGAGGAAAGGGGAGAAGGGAGGGGGGGGTGAGTTGACGATGAGTCCCTTCACACCGATGAATTTCGATGAATGGCCGCAGGTAGGACGGTCAAGTCCAGGCGGTTGACTTTCATCTGTAATTCATGTGGTCTCTCTCCATCTCGTCCATTATTTTATTATTATTATTATTATTATTATTATTATTATTATTATTATTATTATCGCCTTTAATTCCGTAAGACAAAAAGGACATCTTAAAAAATCGTTTACAATTAAAAAAAATATTAAAGTTGAATCGTTTACAATATATAAAAAAAACTGAAAGCTGTCAAAATTGTGATGGATAAATAATCCGTTAAGTTGTAATATATATATATATATATATATATATAGATATATATATATATATATATATATATATATTATATATATATATATATATATTTATATATATATATTTATATATATATATAATATATATATATATATATATATCTATATATATATATAACATATACATATATACACACACATATGTATATGTATATATATTTATATATATATATATATATATATATATATATGTATATATATAGACAAAAGTGGAATATAATCACAACTAGGACCCCAAAGACTTATATTAAAATAAATAAAAATTGCATAAAAAATAGATTAATTAAATAAAAATATATACAGCTCTGGTTTACTTATAGTAAAGGAAAGTGTCCCTGAACTCTACGGCATCGTCTACCGACATTTCAATTGCCTACAAATTTAGGGGGAACGATTGCCTGGACCAATCATCATCAGCAGTTATCACACCCAAAAGAAGAATCAACGACCTTAAAAAGATCATTACAAGAAGACTTACAAAACAAACCAAAGAAACCTTGGGAATCGTCAGCTGTTTAATTGCTTCGACACTCCAAGACAACAGTTTCTTTCACACATGAAATTAAATTGAACAAACAACACGGAATGGAACGTAATTTTGTTTGTTTTTTGTATGGTGTTTTTAAGTTGCACGAAACCAGTGGTTATTCAGCAACGGGACCAACGGCTTTACGTGACTTCCGAACCGCGTCGAGAGTGAACTTCTATCACCAGAAATGCACATCACTAACCCCTCAGTGGAATGCCCGAGAATCGAATTCCCGGCCACCGAGGTGGCAGGCCAAGACCATACCGATCACGCCACTGAGGCGCAATGGAAGGTAATGTCACTGTCTTACCACGAGAGGAAACTCGATGTACAAAAGTAATCATGAGAGATAAGACGAAATCAGAAAAATACTGATACATTACAGCAACGAAATTACATCAATATACGTAAGCCAATAGACAATATTGCTGGACCACGAACGGCTTATAAAATTTAAGGCCAAGGACCAAGCACTGAGACCTATGAGGTCATTTAGCGCTGAAAAGGAGACTTGACTCGAGTAAGCTGGAGGTCGGATCACGCCTTGTTTTCATTCCTACGCTGGGTGGCTTCCGTTGATAAACAGAGTAGACCTTTGTTCGTGAATTGGGCTCTGCTGAGAACGGTGTTAAATTGCAAGAACCCTCTGATCCTGAGTGGGACAGAATAGAGGGACAGAATAGAGCCAGTTGTTCAACGAAATTAGAGATGGAAAGTTAAAGAGTGTATGATGAATGAGTAAAGAACAGATAAGACTCATACTGTTCTGTTCATTCAAGACCTTTTGAGTGTCAACTACAACGTTGTTTCGCCAACGAAAATTAAAATAAATACATTGTATTTACTAGAAATAATTGTTCTGTATTGTTTAACATGTACATTTATCTATTTTTTTACATTTTCACTCTGATATACAATTCCTAAATATCCCATCCTGAAATTCCTGTATCTCCAACTCAACGCAAAACACATTTTCAGACCTTTTTAGGCTTTTCCATAGACCTTTCCTAACCCCACAACTACAACAACAACAACTACAACAACAACAACACCAACAACAACAAAATAGTTTGTAGGTTTACCCTCCAAGTTTGCAATTTCACTACTCAGAAAAAAAAAGGTCTCGATTTTTTCCCAATTAAAACATTATATCAACTTGGCCAAATTGCTAATAAGTAAAACATATCGACTTGACCAAATATCATATGAAAGTTATCAAATTTCTGCCAATCGATTCAAACAATATACAAACTTGACCAAATGCCTATCAATTAAAATATTACATCAACTGTCCCATCATAATTTAATAATCTAACTTGTCATAGGAATCTAAGCATTTAACCTTTCGTAAAAGCAACATTAGCATCAGCCCCAAGACAAATAAATACAAGTAAACATCACCATATAATATGGTGAATAAATATAAATGGTAAATAAACATAAGTAAATGGTTAAAAAATATAAATAAAAGGTAAGCAAATATAAGAAAATTTTCCCATAAACAAATGGTGAATAAATATAAATAAATGGTAAATAAACATAAGTAGATGGTAAATAAATAAATATAAATAAAAGATAAGTAAATATAAGAAAATTCCCTAATAAAAAATGGTAAACATAAATAAATTGTAAATAAACATAAGTAAGTGGTAAATAAATAAATATAAATAAAAGGTAAGTAAATATAAGAAAACTTCTCCATAAATACATGTTAAATCAATATAAATAAATGGTAAATAAACATAAGTAAATGACAAATAAATGTAAGTAAACGGCAAGTCAACATAAGAAAACTTACCCACACTCTAAGCAAACGCACAGCTACAGCCGTGAATGAATAGGCCTAACACAAGAAAGGGATAGGCCTCCCCAGATCAATACTATATAGACGTGATTGCACCGATTTCAGAAATGTATGAGATAGGCCCTGTAAGGCTTAGAACAAACACTTTACCTAAAGGATGCAGGGGGAATATTATTTATTATTCTATGCGGAAAGAAATGGGTATGACGTTCCCTGAGAGAGAGAGAGAGAGGAGAGAGAGAGAGAGAGAGAGAGAGTTCATAGCTTAGGTCAACAGAGGCACACTGCTTCCCTCCTTTCAGAGAGAGAGAGAGAGAGAGAGCTACAAGGATTAGGATGTCTCAAAGACTTGTTAGTCCATCCGAGGAGACAGAGTGTGCTCACTTATCTGTAGGACCAGGTTTTTACTGTTCATTCACAGTGTCCTAATGAGAGAGAGAGAGAGAGAGAGAGAGAGAGAGAGAGAGAGAGAGAGAGAGAGAGCTACAAGGATTAGGATGTCTCAAAGACTTGTTAGTTAGTTCATCCGAGGAGACAGAGTGTGCTCACTTATCTGTAGGACCAGGTTTTTACTGTTCATTCACAGTGTCCTAATGAGAGAGAGAGAGAGAGAGAGAGAGAGAGAGAGAGGTTTATTACAACATCCAAACTACAACCTAAGTACAGATAAGCACATGTTACACATACTCCATACAACTACGTTCAAGAGCTTGAGTCCCACTTATTGTTTAAAAACTACATTATCTGCCATTTGCAAGTGTCCGATGACTTACCTATATAGGCCTATGCATAGAAATCAACCAGCTCCTTACTTGGGCAAATTCTCACCTGAAAATAAAAATTGACAAATTAATAATCAAGCAAAAAAATTCAGCCTGTCAAAAAATCAACTTGTCAAAAATAAATAAATAAATAAATAACTTGTCATCAACTTGTCAAAAAAGTAACTTGTAAAAAATATCAATTTGTAAGAAAAACCAACTTGTCAAAAAAAATCAACTTGTCAAAATTTCTACCCACAAATCTTCAATAATTAATCAATGTTTAAGTATATTTTTGAACGTGATCAAATTTATTATCACCAGCATTATTATTATTATTATTATTATTATTATTATTATTATTATTATTATTATTATTATTCATAAGATAAACCGCTATTCAAATGATAGTAAGATTTATTATTATTATTATTATTATTCAGAAGATAAACCACTATTCACAAGAAAGAAGCCTACATGGACCATTGACTAGAAATTCAAACTTCCAAACAATAATAATAAAAATAATACTATCTTCTTCCTCTGAGAGAGAGAGAGAGAGAGAGAGAGAGAGAGAGAGAGAGAAGAACGTAATGTCTCCACTTTGAAGTATTTCGGCATTATAAACACTTATATTGACATTTCGATACAAATTACGTATAGAGGAGACTAGTTTTATTTGGAATTCAAATGAGAGAGAGAGAGAGAGAGAGAGAGAGAGAGAGAGAGAGAGAGAGAGAGAGAGAATTTTCCAATTAATACTAATGAAAGACCAAGGCATTCAAATAACAAACATCATCAGCATTGAGCCTTTGAATGTTATCAAACTCACCAATTACGTCCTTTGCGTCGCTGATCTAACTCAGAGAGAGAGAGAGAGAGAGAGAGAGATAGAGAGAGAGAGAGAGAGAGAGAGTAGGGGGTCAGGCGTAGGATTTTTCTCTCCGTTTACTCGGAAAGAGAAAAAATACTTTATCAAGCACACTAAATTTGAGTAGAGTACGGGGGAGGGGGGGTGGGGAGGGTAGAAGGGGGGAAGGGGGGGGGGGGGTGGGAGGTGGAGCAAGCACAAGAGCAGATAGCACAAGTGTTGGGTTCAAACAGTACATTGAAGTATCACATAGCGCAGGATTTTACTATCGCGAGGGGAACTTTTATAATGCCAGGGGAGCTGAAATTGGACAATCTCTCTCTCTCTCTCTCTCTCTCTCTCTCTCTCTCTCTCTCTCTGTGGTACCTTGTACCAAATCCAACTCCAGATCTGACATAAATGCTTTCTATACCAGTTACAAATGATGACCGAATCCACACAGAGGAAGGGTATCACCGAGTTAATCGCCATTCCCCATAGGGAGAGAAGAGAACCAGACCCATTCTATAGGCTCGCTCTCTCTCTCTCTCTCTCTCTCTCTCTCTCTCTCTCTCTCTCTCTCTCTCTGATTATTTCCATTAGCCATAGGTAGAGAATCATTCTATAAACAGTATCTCTCTTTTAATCCCCCATTCTCTACAAGGAGAGAATCACGATACAGGCTCTCTCTCTCTCTCTCTCTCTCTCTCTCTCTCTCTCTCTCTCTCTCTCTCTTAGGGAGAGCATCCTCCTATACTCAGTCTTTCTCTCTTTATTATTCCCCATTACTCATAAGGAAAAAACATTCTATATGCAGTCTTTCTCGTCCCCGCATTCCCCATACGGACAAAACCATTCTAAAGAGAGCCTGCCTCTCTCTCTCTCTCTCTCTCTCTCTCTCTCTCTCTCTCTCTCTCTCTCTTAGGGAGAGCATCCTCCTATACTCAGTCTTTCTCTCTCTATTATTCCCCATTACTCATAAGGAAAAAACATTCTATATGCGGTCTTTCTCGTATCCGCATTCCCCATACGGATAGAACCATTCTAAAGACAGCCTGTCTGCCTGCTCTCTCTTCTCTCTCTCTCTCTCTCTCTCTCTCTCTCTCTCTCTCTCTGTTACACCGGAAGAGCGACCCCTTTTTAAAGCGGGATCGAGTCGAAAACAAACGCCTTTCCAGCAATTAGGTCAATTCCGCATGGCGATCCCAAGGACAGAAGACCTAAAAGAAGAACTGCCCATCCCTAACGACATTATGACTGGACGGAGTTAGTGAGTGACCTTTGACTTTGCCACGCCGCTGAGTCTGGAATAATGGCCTCTCTTGCCTTGTGCTCCTCCCAAGCGCACTGGGACCTACGAGGTCATTCAGCGCTGGAAAGGAAATTGAGAGTAGACGGGTCGTAAGGGTGTAACGGGAGGAACGAAAGATAATATGAACAGAGGTACAATAAAAAGGAATGGAAAAGGGTTCCAGCTAGGGGCCGAAGGGATTCCGCTTGTGAAGGCCTCGACGACCTTTGATTCTGCAACGCTCGTTTCACACGCTAAGTTAATTAATGAAGTCTGGAATAATAATATCTTGTATCTTATAATCCTCGACGCCTTATAATTATTCTGCTTATTCCTTATGAATAGGGTTCCTCTTCTGAATAATAATAATAATAATAATAATAATAATAATAATAATAATAATAATAATAATATGTTTGGTTAAAAATAATTGCTGCTTCAGCACTATTAATATTGTAGAGAGTCTTCTCTATTTTTCTGATGACGGCTTTCTCGTTGTTGCTTAGACTAGCGAGCAACGCACCAAAGGTCATGGTAAAATTCGGTTGTTATTTGGTTTATTATTGCTTATACATTTCTCTCTCTCTCTCTCTCCAACACGACGTTTCTTCCTGATCTGCAGGACATTATCAAGCGATGACTGCTGAGGGACTGAATTCGAGTGGTTATTGTTGTTGTTGTTTAAGATTACGCTGGCCTTGTGCCAGCACGGGCTCTTGCTCGTAGAGCAGCCCGTATTGTAGATTTGAGTGGCGAGTCCTTCTTCTTATATCGTGATGTTGCGGACTTTCGAGTACGGTCTAAAGAACCTCTCCGGCAGGTTGAGTTTTCATTGGTTCCTGGGAAGGTGACTCATACGGCGAGCGTTTACGAGTCTTGCAGACCTTCTCAGGCGGGGGATATCACTGGGAGCCTCTTGATTGGCTTCTACCTGAGTGACGTCACCCCTGGTATTGTTCTCATTGTGCGCTTCACGTCCGGTGTTTGTTTCATGCGCACTGGTACTTTCGTTGGGGGAGAGGGACGTGGTCCTCCTCACACACGTCGGTATCAGGAACGCTTCTTGGGTGGTATTAAGGGGAAGCTTTTGTTCAAGGATAAGCAGTGCTTCTAGGAGGCGCAGACGTCGTGGGTCAGAGCCAGTGCGCATGAAACACACACCGGACGTGAAGCACATAATGAGAACAATACCAGGGGTGACGTCACTCAGCTAGAAGCCAATCAAGAGGCTCCCAGTGATATCCCCCGCCTGAGAAGGTCTGCAAGACTCGTAAACGCTCGCCGTATGAGTCACCTTCCCAGGAACCAATGAAAACTCAACCTGCCGGAGAGGTTCTCTAGACCGTACTCGAGAGTCCGCAACATCACGATATAAGAAGAAGGACTCGCCACTCAAATTTTTTTGGGCTGCTCTGTGAGCAAGAGCCCGTGCTGACACAAGGTCAGCTTAATAAAAAAACAACAACAAACAACCACTCGAATTCAGTCCCTCACCAGTCATCGCTTGATAATGTCCTGTGGATCAGGAAGAAACGTCGCATTGGAGAGGGAGAGAGAGAATTGTATAAGCAATAATAAACCAAATGACTCAAGCGAGTTTTACCATGCCCTTTGGTGCGTTGCTCGCCAGTCTAAGCAACAACGAGAAAGCCGTCATCAAAAAAATAGAGAAGACTCTCTACAAGATTAATAACGCTGAAGCAGCAATCATTTTTAACAAAACATGTCTACGAGAGGGCTCCTTCCGAAATAATAATAATAATAATAATAATAATAATAATAATAATAATAATAATCCAGACTGTAAGGATTGTATCTGGGGACATCAGGATGGAGTTTTTGGAATAGAAAAATGCGCCCTAGTCAACATACAAAAAGGCAAAGTAACGAGAACTGAAGGGATAAAGCTACCAGATGGGAGCAACATCAAACACGTAGATGAGACAGGATATACTGGGAATAATGGAAGGAGGGGATATAAAACACCAAGAGATGAAGGACACGATCAGGAAAGAATATATGCAGAGACTCAAGGCGATACTCAAGTCAAAACTCAACGCCGGAAATATGATAAAAGCCATAAACACATGGGCAGTGCCAGTAATCAGATACAGCGCAGGAATAGTGGAATGGACGAAGGCAGAACTCCGCAGCATAGATCAGAAAACCAGGAAACATATGACAATACACAAAGCACTAACACCCAAGAGCAAATACGGACAGACTATACATAACACGAAAGGAAGGAGGGAGAGGACTACTAAGTATAGAGGACTGCGTCAACATCGAAAACAGAACACTGGGGCAATATCTGAAAACCAGTGAAGACGAGTGGCTAAAGAGTGCATTGGAAGAAGGACTAATAAAAGTAGACGAAGACCCACAAATACAGAGACAGGAGAAAGACAGACAGAACAGAGGACTGCACAACAAACAATGCACGGACAATACATGAGACAGACTAAAGAACTAGCAGCGATGACAATTGGCAATGGCTACAGAGCGGAGAGCTAAAGAAGGAAACTGAAGGAATGATACAGCGGTACAAGATCAGGCCTAAGAACCAGATATGTTCAAAGACTATAGACGGAAATAACATCTCTCCCATATGTAGGAAGTGCAATACGAAAATGAAACCATAAACCACATAGCAAGTGAATGCCCGGCACTTGCACAGAACAAGTACAAAGAGAGGCATGATTCAGTGGCAAAAGCCCTCCACTGGAGCCTGTGCAAGAAACACAGCTACCTTGCAGTAATAAGTGGTACGAGCACCAACCTGAAGGAGTGATAGAAAACGATCAGGCAAAGATCCTCTGGGACTATGGTATCAGAACGGATAGGGTGATACGTGCAAACAGACCAGACGTGACGTTGATTGACAAAGTCAAGAAGAAAGAGTTGAAGAGAAAGAGAGGGAAAAAATGGATAAGTATCAAGATCTGAAAATAGAAATAAGAAGGATATGGGATATGCCAATGGAAATCGTACCCATAATCATAGGAGCACTAGGCACGATCCCAAGATCCCTGAAAAGGAATCTAGAAAAACTAGAGGCTGAAGTAGCTCCAGGACTCATGCAGAAGATGTGATCCTAGAAACGGCACACACATAGTAAGAAAAGTGATGGAACTCCTAAGGAGGCAGGATGCAACCCGGAACCCCACACTATAAATACCACCCAGTCGAATTGGAGGACTGTGATAGAGCAAAAAAAAAAAAAAAAAAAAACAAAAAAAAAAAAAAAATAATAATAATAATAATAATGACGAAACAGCAACTAAAAGGGTACACGCAATTTTACTGAAATCACTCGAATAGACGTGTGGTAGTTAAACGTTCTCTCTCTCTCTCTCTCTCTCTCTCTCTCTCTCTCTCTCTCCGGGAGGGAGGGAGGGAGGGTGGGTTTGTCGTTGTGTAAACCTTATGCCATGTATGGCATTGCATTGTGCATATATAGACCGCACTGAAGGTTCTATGCAACTAACCTTCGCCGCCAGCTCCATTGTTTTTTTTTTACCGTTTATATTTCACCTGGTCCCTTTTATCTTTTCCTGCTACGTTGTCCACCATCTTTAATTCTGCCTTCCTCTACTTTTCTCCTTGAGAGAGAGAGAGAGAGAGAGAGAGAGAGAGAGAGAGAGAGAGAGAGAGAGAGAGAGAGATTATCATAGAATTTGATGAGATTTATGGTTCATGACAACGAGTGGCCTTGGTATTTACTAAAACATACATGATTAAGCTGTTTTCAAATGAAAGGGAAAGAGAGACGCTCTCTCTCCTCTCTCTCTCTCTCTCTCTCTCTCCTCATCTCTCTCTCTCTCTCTCTCTCTCTCTCTCTAAACCTGACGTTAGGATAACCAGGTAGTTTCAGGCTGGCAATAAATCTGTTTTATCAGGTTAGTCTAAATAGGCCTAATCTTGTATCATAAATTACTTGTGCACGCTCTCATCTTCTCTCTCTCTGGGTCACTTTATAAATGGTTTAATCTGTTTATATTAATTTTAGGGAGCAATTAATAGATGTATATATGTGTATACCATACCATACATACATACATCATACATATATATATATATATATATATATATATATATATATATATATATATATATATATATATATGCAAAGAAGAGAGAGAGAGAGAGAGAGAGAGAGAGAGAGAGAGAGAGAGAGAGAGAGAGAGTTAACTGCAACGCATCCTTTGAGAATATAAAACAAACATTCCCTATTTGGGTGATTTCAATTGCATTTACCTTTCAATGCACTTCAATCCATGCATCCTACAGCCAGAATGAGAGAGAGAGAGAGTTAGAGAGAGAGAGAGAGAGAGAGAGAGAACGTCATAATCATGAGTGAAACAAAACACAAGGGCGGCTTTGCTTTTACTTCCTGTGCGTAAACAAGAGAACAACAATCACTGAAAGGAAACGCCTTTATTTTTTGTTTTTATTTGGGGGTGGGGGGTTTGCGGTGACTGTGACGATCGCATGAATAGGTAATAAATTGAAAAAAAAATTGGAGGATAAACATTCGATAATCAAAACCATGAAATAAGGACTTTAATAATGGCAAAAATGACTGATATTTTCCTGAACATAACAACAATGGAAAACCAACGGTTATATTCTATGAATCGTAAACATGGAAAGAAATTATATATTACATGGCGAATGACATGAAGGCAATCTCATATCACAAAAATTAAGTTGAATAAAATAATACTTTCCCCCCAAAAAAATTTAAAACACCCAAAAAAATAAAGTCAGTCGTCGGGAACAACCTCACATCACAAAAACAAATGGAATAGACAAATACAACATAAAAAAAAAAAACTAAAAATAAAGACCGTTTTCAATAAACAAATTCACATAGTCGTCACAAAAAAAAAAAAAAAAAAAAAAAAAAAACACAGCTACATTAAAAAACTGAAAAAATTAATCAAGCGAAGTCATATATAACTTTTAAAAAGCTATATTAAGAAAAACTGGAAAAAATTAATAAAGCGAATAGTCATCTTTAAAAAAAACAGCTACATTAAAAAAAATGAAAAAAAATTAATAAAGAGAATAGTCATATAAAACTTAAAAAAAAAACCAGCTATATTAAAAAAAATACTGAAAATATTAATAAAGTGAATAGTCAGATAATCTAAAAACACACACACACACACACACACACACACACTTACACAAAACAGAGTAGTCATACAAAATACAAAAAAAAAACAAAAAACTGCAAACCAAAAAAGAAAGAAGGAAAGAAAGAAAAAGGTCATCCACCATCAAAATAACAAGAAGTGCGTCTTGCGACATCCTCCTCCTCCTCCACTTCATTTCCTAAATAAAGGAGAACGGAAAGAGTGCCCCAAAACGACTCGATGACACCCCGCCGAGTGCCACTTGAGACTGGTGGCGGAGGGCCAATGGAAAAGATGGAGGGGTGGGGAGGGGATGAGGGGGATAGGATGGGGATGGGGGAGGGAAGGTGAGGGGGAGTAGGACGGGAAGGGGGGGGGAGGGGAAGGGAAGGTGAGGGGGGGGAGTAGGATGGGAAGGGGGAAGGGGGAGGAGAGATGAGGATAGGATGTTAGCGGGGTATGAGGAAACTAAAGTAGGGGGGAGACTCAGGATGGGGGGGGAGGGGCGGACATGAAGCGAGGGGGGACGGGCGGGAGAGATGGGAGGGGGAGTCAGGGTGAGGACGTGGGGGGGGGAGGGGGAGGGGGAGGGGGAGGGAGGGGAAGCATGAAGAGGGAAAAATGAGCTATGGTTAATGTTACGGGAAAAATATAGAGGAAATAAAGGGAGATGGGGGGGGGGGGGGGGGGCGTGTGAGGGTTCAGTATAGGGTGTGGGAAATAAAGAAAAATAAGAGTGACCCATTAATGGGAGGGGGGAGGTGAATAAAGGGGGGGAAGACGAGTGACACATAAAGGGGGGAGGAGCAAATAAAGAGGGGCAGGGGTCAGAGAGGGCGGGAGAGAAGAATTGTTTTTGCAAAAAAAGGCGCGGCTACCAGAAATGAGAGAGAGAGAGAGAGAGAGAGTAACAAAATGAAGGGCGTCTGATAAAAGAGTGGACACGAACAGTCTACGTACACATTTCTCCAAATGACTATTTTTTTTTTTTTTTTGGTGAGTGTAATCTAGTTGAGTGCCACGAGTACCCCCTCAGTAGAATCAGAGTCATTACTTCAAATACTATTACTACTACTACTGTACTACTACTCCTAGAACGTAGCACAGTACAATTACAGCTAATTAAGTGCCTCTCTTTTGAGATACCCTAAGGACACTTCACGTTTTCCATCGTCGTAGTTGGGGAGACAACCTACTGTAACTACTAGGAGACCACAGAAAATAATAAATTTAATTAACCAAGAAGGTCTACATATTTGTATGGAACTCCCAAAAACCAATACTGAAAAAGTCTATCATTCAGTGGTTTTCCAAACGTCGGCATATATGAGTTTACTGAGCATTTTGCAGTACTTTTTTTTTTTTTTTTTTGCATCCTAAACAGTGGCAATGATCATTCACCTCGGATTCAACTTGGAAATGGTCAATTGCATATCCCTGTTACTAAGACCCGCTCTCTCTCTCTCTCTCTCTCTCTCTCTCTCTCTCTCTCTCTCTCTCTCTCTCTGTGCATATATATATATATATATATATAATATATATATATATATACTTTAGACCTTGGTACATACATACATATATACGTATATACAAATATATGTATGTATGTATGTATAAATGTATGAAGAGAGAGAGAGAGAGAGAGAGAGAGAGAGAGAGAGAGAGAGAGAGAGAGAAGGGGGGTTGAGAGACATGGGGACTAGGCGGCAGAAGTCACTCAGCCCCCCCAAAACCTCTCCCCCCAAAAAACCCTGAATTGACAAGCAGATATACTAATTGCCGACCACACAGCGTCAACATTTTCAAGCGTAATAAGCAGAAAGCACCAAAATTATTCAGGAGCCAGTCCGTGAAAAAGAGAATTAATTAGAATTTTAAAAACGAAATTCCCGCTTTTCTAATCAATCGTATTATTGAATTATTCAGCCACCGTCCATCTGGTCTATTAAAAAAGTACAATTATTGGCGCCGTTTGAACAATAATCTTATTAACACATGTCGTGCAGTTTTTTTTATTGAAGTTTCGGTGTATGACTTTTAATGCAAGGGATGGTGCGTTTTACATCATATATATATATATATATATATATATATATATATATATATATATATATATATATATATATATATATAGATACACACACACACACACACACCACACACACACATATATATATATATACATATTATAATATATATATATATATATATATATACATATATACATATATATAATATAATATATATATATATATATATATATATATATATTAAGCTACAAATGTCCTTCAATATCCCATCCGCTCTACCTCGAAATTAATTTATTTCCATATAGGTTAACCGAAGGGGAATCTATTTTTTAGTCGATTATAATTTCCTCCTCTCGTGGATTCGAACAAGCGCACAGAGGAGAAATCAGGACTTCAGTGAGGTTACCGACACGGCCAACATCTCAAAGGACATTTGTAGCTTGAATATTCGGTAAGAATATATTACAATGCACTAGTGTTTGTTAGCAGTCCTTCCAAAAATAAAAAAAATAAAATTAAATTCCAGCCAACTACACCTATACAGAAAAGGATTAACAACAGTGCACCAAAACAGCTATCAAGCGATAACTGGTAGTGCTTGTTGGCACGCCTTAGGTAGCAACGGAAAGAGAATACTCTGGCCAGGTGCATGGTGCACAGAGCGGAAATACTGCTGTATGCTAACGTGAGCATTGTTGATCGCTCCGATTATCTGAAAACTTCAGGCATATGTCCGTTTTCTTTCACTTGCAGGCACTCCGTTTTCTGTAAAGAGCAGATACGGAAGTGTTTCATTTCTTATCGTGGATTGGTCACGCAAGGAAGTACTGTGCATGTTTGATACTTAGTTCCTTGTATTCTACACTGCAGTATGTTTTTTTTTTTTTTTTTTCAGGCTAAAATAGCGTCAATGCAGTGATGACTGCCACACAGCAAAAACTTGATGAGAATTAAGTATAATGACCCTTATAGCACTGGACATATATTCGACTGTTTCCCATTTATTCCTATGTAAAAGACTGCACCATCCTAATGGTCGAGACATTTTTTACCAGACTACTGCCATTCTATTTTCGCTATCAAAGACTTCTCCCATAACGGGGCGTTGTCCCCAATGTTTGTTTGTTTGTTTGTATGGTGTTTTTACGTTGCATTGAACCAGTGGTTATTCAGCAACGGGGCCAACGGCTTGACGTGACTTCCAAACCACGTCGAGAGTGAACTTCTATCACCAGAAATAAACATCTCTCACACCTCAATGGAATGCCGGAGAATCGAACTCGCGGCCAACGAGGTGGTACGCCAACACCATACCGACCACGCCACTGAGGCGCTTGTCCCAATGTAAACAAGCTTGAACCGTCTTGAGCCAAAGATGCTTTGAATAAAGTTTGGTTCAAACTGAGGTCGAAATGTCGGTTTGTGTACGCTAATCAAACGCATACTTGCATATACATAGACTTACGTAACATATTCATATGAATATGAACAGGTAAACAAGGAACACTCGAATAACTCTGATCACTTGATCTTTCTGTTCGGCTGAAACTAATGGAGTGAACATTAAAAATTCTGTTATAGTTCCCAACTTGTACATTTCGCTGACATACCTGTTTAAAGGGACCAATGGCTTAGTACCTGACATGAATTCATTTGCTACATGGATTACATAAATGAAAATGACGTGTTTAAGTACTATGTAGAAATGAATTTGTTTAATGTTTATGAAAAGCCATTCAAAAGGATGCTCTTAAGAATATAACGGGAAGTATTATTGAGAATATAATAATACAAGTTTATGCTATATTCTTGAGAATGTAAATATATCTTAGTGATAAATTCATAATTTTGAGAGGATCGTAACTTTCTCGTCTGATAAAAGGCCTCACCAAATATATTCAATTAATTTTCTTCTTGCATATCGCATGTTGAATTTCAATGTGAAAACGATATTATACCACTGTAAGAACAAAGTCTAAGAATTTTTATTGGCCAATATTAGCTTGGGAAAGCAATCATCAACAGGGCTGATCAGAAATAACACGAACAAAATGTTGAAACGGGTTCTGTACAAAAATAATCTAGAATATTCTTCCAGTCCGAAGGCTCTTTTCGCTACAATTAATTCTGAATCATTCTGAAACATTTTACCAGAGCAAATGGCATATAACTCTGCCATAAAAAAAAAATTATGAGGACTAAAACATCAATTCCACCAACATTCAAATTTTGCAGATTTCAAACCATGCATCATTATTTAAAAAAAAAATAAATAAATAAAGAATATAAAAATCGTACCATCAACGAAATCAAATGATACGATTTATATTTAATTCCGATGCATTGACGTACAAAAAAAGGAGAAAAAAAAAAAGTTTTCAATTACAATAAGAACCGATAATGTAATGAAACAAATGACGCCATTAAATTCGCAGAAATTCATTCCGGCGAAATGATTTCTCTGCTGGAAGATGACAAATGCAAATTGGGAGTTGAGGACTGAAATATTACTTAACGAATTGCATAGGTACTAGAGTTCTGACGATTGGAAATTTACGCTTATTTATTAGTATTTATTCCCTACGACTGCGCCCGAGTCCTGGGCGATTCTGTTTTGTTTTTGACTGCAGTCAAAAGCATTTAAGCGGAAACAATTTAACACAAGAGGCTAATGGAGCGTATCAAGTCATATTTGTTGTTTAGGGTTGCTGACGTTATAAGCCACAATGGATCTTTTTTGCAATATAATTTCATATTAAAAAAAGGTATTTTTGCAATATAGTTCCATATAAAAAAAAGGTCTTTTTGTAATATAATTTCATATAAAAAATCTTTTTGCAATATAGTTTCATATAAATAAGGTCTTTTTGCAATATAATTTCATATAAAGAAAGGTCTTTTTGCCATATAATTTCATATAAAGAAAGGTCTTTTTTCCAATATAATTTCAAATAAAGAAAGGTCTTCTTGCAATATAATTTCATATACAAAAAGGTCTTTTTGTAATGTAATTCCATATAAAAAGTTCTTTTTGCAATATAATTTCATATAAAAAGGTCTTTTTGCAATATAATTTCATATAAAAAAGGCCTTTCTGCAATATAATTTCATATAAAAAGGTCTTTTTGCAATATAATTTCATATAAAAAAGGTCTTTTTGCAATATAATTTCATATAAAAAGGTCTTTTTGCAATATAATTTCATATAAAGAAAGGTCTTTTTGCAATATAATTTCATATACAAAAAGGTCTTTTTGCCATATAATTTCATATAAAGAAAGGTCTTTTTGCAAAATAATTACATATAAAAAACGGCCTTTTTGCCATATAATTACATATAAAAAAGGTCTTTTTGCAATTATAATTTCATATACAAAAAGGTCTTTTTGCATTATAATTTCATATAAAACAATAAGTGTTTAGAGACGAATCAGTCATATGGGGAAGAATTGCCGACGCCAAATGTATAATCATGAAGAGTTTGGAATATGATTATTATTATATCATTATTATTATTATTATTGCTGTTTCAAAAGCAATTAGCTTGTAGAGTCTTCTCCATTCTTCAGAGAGAGAGAGAGAGAGCTATTTTTGCTGTAATCCAATTACTTCTAGTTACAAGCGAATAAGTCGAAAGGGATGACGATAAGAGAGAGAGAGAGAGAGAGACAGAGAGACTGACGCAACTCCTTTTTTTTCTTCTTACACATTAATGACGTAACATGACACACGTGAAACAGAGATGGTAAGACGACCAGGAGGGGGAT
>NC_061094.1:60514418-60519418 GCF_015104395.2 Macrobrachium nipponense
AGTGTGCGCGCGCACGATACATATATACACTACATATAGATATAGAGAGAGAGAGAGATAGATATATATATATACGAAGAGAGATTTAGAGATAGAAGAGACAGAGAGATAGAGAGAGAGAGAGAGAGAGAGAACGGTATATGCAAAAAAAAAAGCCACATTTCAAAAACAATGCAAAAAGGAAATAATTAACTACCATAAAAAATAAACAAAACGTAAACAAATAAATTTCATTAATAAGTCAAGAAGAAAATATAAAATACATAAATAATATTTCATTAATAATTCATAAAGAAGTTTAAGAAAAATTTAAAATTCGTCAGCAATTCATGACAAAAAAAAATACAGACTCCACATCACCAGACAATGAAACTCGGATGGTTAACGGGTCTTTGAGAGAGAGAGAGAGAGAGAGAGAGAGAGAGAGAGAGAGAGAGAGAGAGAGAGAGAGAGAGGTGGGGAGGGGAGGAGGGAAGAGGAGAATGTAGTAAGTGTTGAGCACAAAGGGGGGCGGGTGGACCTTGTGCCTTCAGGCATTCTGTTTATGAGGTATTTGTAAATCTCTCTATGCTTCTTCATCTCTTCTCTATCTCTTCAATGCAAACCCTACCAAACCACAGGCAAAAGCACCTGTGATGATGATGATGATGATGATGATACGAGGTGGGGTCATTCAAAGATGGTCATCCTAACCCCTCCCCCCCCCCCCCAAATTCTCCGAGGACCCTCCCGAGTAGAGGAAAAATGAGAACACCTTGGAAGCTATTGTCCTTACCGAGAGAAGCGGCGGGTTTCGAAAACAAGAAAATGGAAGAACGAAAACACCACTGAACTTCAAAACAACGAACTTCAATTCAAAACAAGACGTCGCTTAATTAGGTTTCAAATTACGATTTCAAAGATCGTTTTATGATAGGAATTTATGAACGCGAATCATGATTGAAGCAACGTATTCAGTAACAATAGGTCGCTCAATCAAGGCCCATAATATAATTTTAAAAACGTTTCATAATACGAATTTATAAGCTCAAATAATGAAGTTGAGATTTTACAGACTTAACGAGGAAGGCGTCCCTACAAAATTGTAAACGAAATGCTTTACAAATGCTACATAAAATACAGGACATTTTCTTGCTTCCACATCAAACGGTTTATGCACCCCCCCCCCCCCCCCCAACAACACACACACCACACACAAAGAAAAAGAAAAATAAATAAGAAAAGGGATACCAAAAAGGCTCTTTGATACTCACAATAACAAAAGGACAGGCGAGGAAGGGCTGAAGGGGGGTCGGCGAGCCCTTAAACCAAGCTCCCTTTTCCGACCAATAATTCTGCTGAAGAAGAAAACAACCCCCCTGTTGTGTTGTTCCGCGTTTCGAGGACCTGAAGAACAACAGCTTCGGGTGTTGTTGTTCTTCTTCCTTTTGCTAAATAAACATTTAACCTTTTCAACACTAAAAAAAAATAATCGCACATTGCAAAATTCGTTTAAGATTCACGTTGCCAACGACGAGAGACAACATTCAAACTCCCCTATAGAAGAGGGGTAGTGCAGTCAGCGCACTTCAAGCGGTGCACTGTAAGCATTACTTCAGCTTCTTCGCAGCGCCCCTTCGGCCCCTAGCTGCAACCCCTTCCATTCCTCTTACAGTACCTCCGTTCATATTCTCTCTCTCTCTCCCATCTTACTTTCCTCAACCCTCTCCTATAACAGTTCTGCTCTCAATTTCCCCCCTTTCGGCGCTGAATGACCTCATAGGTCCCAGCGCTGGGCCTCTGACCTGAATTCTATATTCCATCCCAAGTGATTTTCTTTGATAAATAAAACCCGCTGTTACTCTTGTTAAAATATCCTGTTCATTATATCATTATCGTCTACAATGAGAAGTGCTAAACGTATCAACTAGGCACCTGGTTGCATTTGCAAGAATGTGTTGAATCTCCGATCATTATTTCAATCATTATACAAAACTGTTACGTTTGTGTGTGTGTGTGTGTGTGTGAGAGGAGAGAGAGAGAGAGAGAGAGAGAGAGAGAGAGAGAGAGAGAGAGATATCTCAATCATCATACAAAACTTTGTTACGGTTGTGAGAGAGAGAGAAGAGAGAGAGAGAGAGAGAGAGACGAGGAGAGAGAGAGAGAGAGAGAGAATTTTTCAATCATCATACAAAACTTTGTTTGTACGGTTGTGTGTGTGTGTGTGTGTGAGAGAGAGAGAGAGATTTTTTCAATCACCATACAAAACTATACGGTTGTGTGTGTGTGTGTGTGTGTGTGTGTGTGTGTGTGTGTGTGTGTGGAGAGAGAGAGAGAGAGAGAGAGATTTTTTTGAGACGGATTAGAGGAGGAGCCGGAGATGAGAGAGAGAGAGGAGAGTTTTTTAAGGCATTCCATGAACGTCTACCAAGCACGCTACAAGCGCATTTAGTGTACAACCGATCACAGTCATTTACCGCTATAAATTCCACCGACGTGAGCAGAGCCACGCGATAGCAGTATACTCGTAACGTTTAATACTCCACGATGCAGATTAAGAAAGAAAATAAATAAATAAATAAATAATATAATAGACTGGGGCTCCGCTATCCGTAAATGATATGTTGCATAATGTTATCCTGTTATTGTCTCTATAATCTTTATTTTATTTCTTAAAATGGGTATATTTTCTTCTGAAGGATCGATTATCAACAACACGGTTTTTATTTTTGAGTGTTATATTATAGATTAATATATATATATTATTATATTTATTAATATAATAATATATTATAATATAATATATCAATACATTTCAGAATTATTATTATTGTTATTATTATCATCATCATTATCATTATTATTATTATTATTATTATTAATATCACGTTGCCCTATCTATTGAGACATTTCTCTCTAACATCAAGTCAGTCTTATACAACATTTAGGCCACGTAACCAAAATAATGTGCAAAAGTAAAGGACCCTTAAACCCTACAACGTTAGTTGCCTTCCGGGGGGGGGGGTTGGGGGCATTTTAATACACTTTTATTTCCGTGAAAAACGTACAGTTTCGGACACAGTATTAACAGCATAAATAGAGCATGTCCGCGAAGTCGGTGCCAAAGAGAACGCTTATTAACCTTTACGAGTATGTATGAGAGTATTCTTCTTCTTTATAATTAACACTAAACTGGCAGTTTTCGTGGTTGTTCCTATGAAATTCAACTTCAATCAACTTTATCAAATAGCAACAATTAGATTATTATTATTCTGTTGGATAAAATGGCAGAATTCAGCCAATTATTAAGAAATATCGCTGAGCCAGAGAAGCGAGTAATGAGGAAAATAGAAGATATAAGATTATTTCCCTCAATTCTGCCATTTAAATCAGACCGAAATTTTTTTTTAAAAAGGGCTTTCCTTTCAAAATATACTATAACAGTCATCCTATTCGACTGGGTGGCTTTTATAGTGTGGGGTTCCGGGTTGCATCTGTGCTGTTTCTAGGAGCACGCTCTTCTGCATGAGTCCTGGAGCTACTTCAGCCTCTAGTTTTTCCAGATTCCTTTTCAGGGATCCTGGGATCTTGTATTATTATTATTATTATTATTATTATTATTATTATTATTATTATTATTCAGAAGAGGAACCCTATTCAAATGGAACAAGCCAACAGGCGCCAGTAACTTGAAATTCAAAGAATTGGGTGTTCATTAGGAAGAACATTAAACAAAATTACGCAGATACACAAAGACACAAACTTGATTCTGCCTCGTCACCAACATGATACAGTTCACAAACATGTAAATAATACTGGGCATGCGGTCAGCATTTGGCACTGCACAAAACACGCATAACCAGTCATTGCAAAGAGACTGGTTATATCCTGGAACCAGACATAAAAAGAAAGAAAAAAAAATTAGACGAGTTAACTGGTCAATAGAGTAAGTGTCAAAGGACTAAGACAATTTTGACAACGATTTCGCTCTGCCGTGGTATGCAGTCTGGAAATTATATATATATATATAATATATATATATATATATATATATATATATATAATTAATAATGATGGAATCGGCCTTAATTAGAGAGAGGATGGTAATGAACATCTCAAAAGGAGCATGGGATTCAGATGTGATCGACAAGGCTTTCATTCAACCAACGCTTAAGAAGAATTAAAGGAAGAAGATTATCAGCGGGAGTGACCTAAATTGGATTACCTATGGATGGATCTCTTGGTATAAATAACAACCAGCTTTCCTGTAAACTTCTCTCATTCATCTACCTGAAGAGGGAGACAGCAGTCTCTCAAATATAATATTTTTCTCTCTATATTTTGGTGTTTTATGGGCTCCTTTTATTATATGGATTTCTGTTGCAACAGAACATTTTTACCAGTCATATATATATATATATATATATATAATATATATATATATATATATATATATATATATATATATATATATATACACACACATATATATATTATATATATATATATATATATATAATATATATATATATATATATATAATATATTATATATACACACACACACACACATATATATATATATATATATATATATATATATATATATATATATATATATATATATATATATATATCGTTTCCAGATGCAACAGTAACCGATACCAAATGAGCCTAGTGTACACCCACCCAGAAAAAAAAGAAATTTGTATATAAACGTGTAACTTACCGATCTCTCCGTCGGTAGACTGTTCAATTTTAATCCTTGCAGATATGTGTAGCTTACCTGTGAAAGAAGGAAAATGATTTCTAGTTACAGTAACGCATCACATTAGTATAAATTTAGTATAAATGAATAAATAAATAAATGTTTGGCTGCCTTGCATTCGCTGCATAGCCTACTTACATTCATACACGAATTTCTGCGTATTTAAATACGCAATTAAATATTCTTAAATACTGCAGTATTTACATTCAAAATCATCAAGATTACTTCTATAAAACACAACATAAACAGGATCC
>NC_061094.1:60524418-60544518 GCF_015104395.2 Macrobrachium nipponense
AATAATCATAATCATAATAATAATAATAATAATAACAGAGTAGATATATTGTTAAATAAATTATGCACTCTATAAAATTCTACCGCCGTAAAGATACTGAGCTCAATTCTAACGTATCCATAGAGATATTGGACTATGGGATTTTGACTTTTAAGTAGAACAATGGAGAACCGAGCTCGACAAGTTACCAGTTCACAATCTAAATGCAGACTTCTCAAAATATTACAGAAACCTATCTTTTCATTCAAATACCAATACATGCTTATCAAAATATTATTTCAAAATATCTTTACATCCAAATAAAAATAAAGACTTTTCCAAACATTATTTCGTAATATCTTTACATCCAAATAAAACGAAAGACTTTTTAACATATTATTTCAAAATATCTTTACATTCAAATAAAAATAAAGACTTTTCAAAATATTATTTCGAAATATCTTTACATCCAAATAAAACGAAAGATTTTTCAAAATATTATTTCAAAATATCTTTACATCCACATAAAAACAAATACTTTTCAAAATATTATTTCAAAATATCTTTACATTCAAATAAAAAAAAAACATACTTCTCGAATTGTTATCTAAACACATCTTTTCATTCAAATATTTAACTGTATTTTTTTTTTTTTTAATTCCTGGTAAAAAAAATTGTGCTGTGGTAGCAAAATCAATTTGTCATGTTCCATACGACTGAATACGCATTGTGAATAACACTTTGACTTCAATAACCACTGAATTTAAGAGAGAGAGCGAAGAGAGAGTAGAGTCAACAAAAAAAAAAGAAAAGTCCATCAAGGACCACTAAAATTATTACAGGAGAGA
This sequence comes from Macrobrachium nipponense, assembly GCF_015104395.2. Classification (NCBI taxonomy): domain Eukaryota; kingdom Metazoa; phylum Arthropoda; class Malacostraca; order Decapoda; family Palaemonidae; genus Macrobrachium; species Macrobrachium nipponense. The sequence continues at coordinate 60,525,246 of NC_061094.1, forward strand.
GAGAGAGAGAGAGCTAATGGAGGGTAACTGACCGACAACAGACATTACAACAGACTGAAAAAAGAAAATAAAAAAAACAATCCAACGAGGTAAAACTGAAAGGGCATTCTGGTAAAAGGTTATACGTAGAGAGTGACATAAGACTGACTCTCTCTCTCTCTCTCTCTCTCTGACATTCACGAAACACTTGAATGAACGCCCGCCATTCTTGAAGAAATGAAGGCGGGGGCCGGGGCGGGGGGGGGGGGAGGGGGGGGGGGGGGGGGGGGGGGGGGGGGAGGGGAGGAGACACGGAGGCCGCTGCCTCCCGACTACCTGGGGACGAATCAACAGGTGAGAAAAGTTTGGTATGCAAGAATGTACGGAGTGACAGTGATTGGCGTTCTCAGCGTTACTACTAATAGTAGTAGTAGTAGTAGTAGTAGTAGTAGTAGCAGCTTTAGTATTAGTGGCAGTAGTAATTATATTTCATCACTGAAACAGAATACAACAAAAAAACGAACAGTTGGGCAAATATTTTAACAATATTAATATTTCTCGGCACTCGAAAAAGTTCATTATTATTATGATTAGTAGTAGTAGTAGTAGTAGTAGTAGTAGTAGTAGTAGTAGTAGTAGTAGTAGTAGTAACTATATTACATCACTGGAACAATATAAAACACAAAACAAAAACCCCCCAAAAATGGACCAGAAATAATATAATACAAATATTAGTAATCATGAGCTTATCTAAATAGAACAATAATAATTCGTTATTTTAGTAGTTTAGTCGCAGTGGCAACTGCAACTCATCGCTGCAATAACAATTCAATATAAAGCAAAAACCGAAAAGTGGCCGCAAAAAAATAAATAAACAATTAACACCAGTCATGGTGATCTTATCTTCACAGAACAATGACAATTCATTGTAACTATTATCAGCATCGACCCCTTAAAAAAAACGTTGTCATTATCACAATGGAAACATCCATTGTAGCGACTGTCACTATTCCTAAAATGTCACAAGTCTCCACTACGTCTCCCCCTTACAATAAGAAGAGAGTTAACAGTTCCCAAGAGATGGTGAAAGCGTAATAACCCGTTTCCTAATTACATAAATAATTCTCGGTTCTTTCCATAATTATATAAATAATTCTCGGTTCTTTTCCTAATGCTAAAACTAACTCCTGATGCTTCTTACTGGGGAATTATAACTTGTACACTATCTTTTTTTTTTCTTATCAGTTTGGCATTGTCCCAAATCGGTTTATCTGATAATGAATATCAAGGTGACATGACAACGTTGTGGGTTAGAACCAACATATATATATATATATATATATATATATATATATTATATATATATATATATATATACATATACTATATATATATATATATATATATATATATATATATATATATATTGAGAGAGAGAGAAACGCTTAAGAAATCCTAACCAAGATGATAAAGAAAAAGTAACAATCACAGCAGAAACACTTCAGATTACAGCGCATACCTCCTGCAAGGTCACATATGCATGCCGCAAATACCTGTATGAAATCTGTCAAGATATATTGATCAGGAGAAATCGGATCCCAGAGTTTACACGGTTTCCATGGCAACAAACATCAGCTGTTTCCTAAAAGGCTCAAGACATCTCGAGGTGGCCTTAAGAATATATACTATGTGCGTGACACATTCCTTCGAATGACGTCCAGTAAGCCTTATGGAAATAAATGACATCAATTAAGCCTGAGAAAATACATGACGTCATCTAAGCCTTATAAAGGGAACAAATGACGTCACCTAAGCCTTATTAAGGAAATAAATGACGTCATGTAAGCCTTATTTAGGAAGTAAATGATGTCACGGAAGCCTTATGAAGGAATAAATGATGTCACGTTTGCCTTAAGGAAGTAAATGACGTCACCTAAGCCTTATGAGGGAAATAAATGACGTCACCTAAGCCTTATGAGGGAAATAAATGACGTCACCTAAGCCTTATTAAGGAAGTAAATGACGTCACCTAAGCCTTATTAAGGAAATAAATGACGTCACCTAAGCCTTATTATGAACATAAATGACGTCACCTAAGCCTTATTATGAACATAAATGACGTCACCTAAGCCTTATTAAGGAACTAAATGACGTTGCGTTAGCCTCATGAAGGAAGCAAATGAAGCCACGTACCTAAGCCTTATCAAGAAAACTAAGTAATAAATAAAACAAAGACAAATCTACTGACCTCTAAATATAGCACCCATCAAAAAGCATCACTTAAGAACCCCCCCCCCCCCTCCCTTCCCTTGGGGAACAGCGCCCACTGACTGAGCCAAGACTACGAAGGCTTGTGCACATTATCAACGGCATAAGATAGAGATAATTAGTTTATGCATGGTTGCACCCACAAGCCACGTACCATTAAATCTCTCTCTCTCTCTCTCTCTCTCAATAAAGTGTAAGTCAAAAATTGTTGACATACGGAAATTTTATTAATAACATGAAACAACAAATGCATATACGTATGAGATGAGAGCTAAAAACAAACAATATATATATATATATATATATATATATATATATATATATATATATCTATATATATATCATATCATATTATATTATATTCAAAAGACAATGGCAAGAAGAAGGCAAGGAAAATGTCTGTCAATCTCTTTATCGCAGACTTGGGTGCAACACGATATAAAGGAAATGAAGGTTTCAACACTTTTTTTTTTATCACTTTTTTTTATTCGCGTTTTCCGTTAAAGGCCGGATACAGCCGTTTCTGTACATTCCAAAATCGGTCCTACTGGACTACTAACAAACATTTACAAATGAGACAAGAAATCTATATTTACACAACAGTATTCTACATATTAAAAGACGAAATCAACAGCAAAAAAGCATATATAAATAAATCGGTAAATAATAATAGAACAGAAGTTTACTCACTGAGAAATAACTCTTCTATATTGATAAATGGCAGAATATATTTAGGATCTGGCACAAAATGTATACATATTTTCCAATCAAACATCTCTACATACAACAACAATCAAGTCACATAAAAATCAAAACTAGGTGTCACGGAACATGAAAAGACATATCAGGTCCCGATCTGTGTACACAAACACAACGGCACTCTGCCTAAACTTAACACAAAATCAAAGAAACAATGCAATAAACTACCTCTGGCAAACTCCTGGGGCCAAGACCGCACCCATCTACCCGAAGGCGTCACAGACACACACACACACACACACAAATACATACACGAAGACATGCGAGCACGGACACACACACACACCTGTCCTCACGAGATGAACAAACGCGCACAGCGCCGCGTGTACACTGTACACGTATTGCAACCCTCAACCGCGCGCAGAGCCTCGCAACTTCCTTCAATCCCGCGCACAAGGAATGCAACAAGAATAACTCACAAACGCAAGCAACAAGCACACACAAACCCACACACCTCCGTACTTAGCTAAGCTGCACACAACAGCCACATGCAAACGGCATGCACACCTAGCGGAATTTTGCATGCATTCTCATCAGCTGTTTTCCAAAACGCAAACTTTTACGAGACAATAACAGTTCTTTCCAAAACGGTTCTTAAACATTTTTCTATGTAAATCAATAGCCGATTCTCTTCAAAACTGTTCTTTAAAAAATGTATGTAAATCAACAGCTAAGTATTTTCTAAATGGTTCTTAAAAATTCTGCGTAAACCAACGGCTAATTCTTTACAAAACGGGGTTTAAAAAAAGCTACATAAACCAACAAATAATTCTTTTCAAATCGGTTACGAAAAAGCTACATAAACCACCAGATAATTCTTTTCAAAACGGGGAAAAAACTACATAAACCAGCGACTAATTCTTTACAAAGCGGTTGAAAAAAAGGCCACATAAAACCAACACCTATAATTCTTTTCGAAACGGCACTTAAAAAATTTTACGTGAATTGATAATTAACATAAAAAATATCTAGACTTTTAAAAAAAAGGCGCCAAATATTTCATTTAAAATATAAAATTAAATCCCGTAAACATCTGGAGAATCATTAAAAGCTTAAAAATATACATTTGTTAAAAGTTAACATAATTTACCATCCGTAAGTTAATCATTCTCGCCCGAAACTTCTAAATATAATCAGACGAGATCTTTGTGAAGGACACGAAGCAGACATACGAATTTGAATATGGAGTTACAAAGGAGTTACTGTTCAGTGGATATCATTATTATGAGTATTATTCCCAGAGGACAGAAACTGCAAATGATAAGAAATAGAGAAAGAAGAGAAACGCACAAGTAAAAGCTCTACCAGTCGTGTAATTAAGAGCTTTCAGAGAAAAAAAAACTTTTTCTATTATCTTTTTATTCTACTACAAAATGAGGATCTATCCCTTTCTTTATGCGTTCCCAATTTTTCAGCCAATCAATCAATCTCCTTTCCTTCTTCTCTGCGCTTTCACAAAAGGAAAAAAACTTCTCATAACTATCTCAAAGTCAAGACAAACTTCTCTTAACTTTCTAAAAGTGAAAACAAACTTCTCTAACTTTTAAAAAAAGGAAAACAAACTTCTTTAACTTTCAAAAAAATGAAAGCAAACTTCTTTAACTTTCAAAAAAAAGGAAAGCAAACTTCTTTAACTTTCAAAAAAAGGAAAACAAACTTCTTTAACTTTCAAAAAAAGGAGAGCAAACTTCTCTAAATTTTTAAAAGAGGAAAACAAACTTCTCTAACTTTCTGAAAAGGAAAACAAACTTCTCTAACTTTCAAAGTGAAAACAAACTTCTCTAACTTTCTGAAAAGGAAAAACAAACTTCTCTAACTTTCTCAAAGTAAAAACAAACTTCTCTAACTTTCTGAAAAGGAAAAACAAACTTCTCTAACTTTCTCAAAGTAAAAACAAACTTCTCTAACTTTCAAAAAAAGGAAAAACAAACTTCTCTAACTTTCTGAAAAGGAAAAACAACCTTCTTTAACTTTCTGAAAAGGAAAAAAACAAACTTCTCTAACTTTCTCAAAGTAAAAACAAACTTCTCTAACTTTCTCAAAAGCAAAACAAACTTCTCTAACTTTCGCAAAGTAAAAACAAACTTATCTAACTTTCTGAAAAGGAAAAAGCAAACTTCTCTAACTTTTTAAAAACGAAAGCAAGCCAATGAACAATCCAATCTATGAATTATTACACGAATCATATATTTACGCTCGCATCTCAAAAAAAAGATAATAATAATAATACCACAAACTTTAATCTTGCTAGTATATTCGCGTAAAACAACCCCCAAAACGGCGGCAACAACGCAGTGACAAATATATGGAGTCATTACATACAACACACCCAGCAACGGAGAAACAACAGAGATTAATTTGTTTTCCCAGATAAAAATAAAAAAAATAAAAAGCGACCACGTCACTCCACACCTGTTCCCAAAGATTAAACCGACCTTCCTTACGTAAGCAATCGATAAAATATATAACGCTTTTACGAACCCGCTGAAATGCCCTCGCCAGTATTAACGGCCAACTTCGTCCGTTCATTGTGCGAGTCTTTCGTTCTGATAATTCTCGTCGGAAAGTAGCGTAACCGTTACCAGTCAATTATTATAGTCTTGCTTTCGTGTTACGCGGCACTCAAGGATATACAAGTAAGGTAAGGATATAGGCTTAGAAAAAATACATCACAAGACACGAAGGAAAATTAAATGTTACTTAAATTCAGTTGCTAACATATACGGTAAGAAAATACTTATGCTTGAAATATAAATTAGAAAAAAAAAAAAAAAAAAAAAAAAAAAAAATATATATATATATATATATATATATATATATATATATATATATATATATATATATATATATATATATATATACATGTACACCATGCAATAGTAAAACCATATTATCCAACATAAGCAAACCGTTTTATAAAAACAAACCTGAAAAAAAAAATGCATCAACTTCTTAAACAAGCCTCCCTTAAAAATAAAACAGGCAAAAATTTTCTGAAGCATCCCGGTTAACGTATATGTGTACCCAAAGTTCGACTCCTGGGCGAGAAAGAGCTAAACATTCATTGTGCTTCAATTGATCTATGCAGTGAATTGAGTACCTGGTAGCTAGAAGGTTGTTGTGGTCGCGATCACATTAACAAAACAGGGCCATCTTACCTTTTTAAGTAATGAACAAATCTTCTACAACCTCCCATCTCATATATATATATATATATATATATATATATATATATATATATATATATATATATAATTACACATATATAACTCAACACAACATTCACGAGCGGAACAGAAATAAACTCCTTACTCACATCAGGATCGAATCCAGGTCTTTCAACTGAAAAGACTAGAATTGAGTCGACCTGGGTTCGATCTTGATGTGAGTAAGGAGTTTATTTCTGTTCCACTCGTGAATATATATATATATATATATATATATATATATATATATTATATATATATATATATATATATAATAATACACACAAAAAAATATATCACAAACAAAAAAAGCGCGCGCGCGCGCGAAGATTCCTCCGTAAGAAGCCAGCAACAAATCTTCCCAAGTGACATCATGAGCCTCTGATGACGCAATCCACTTGCCATTGAAAATGACACGAGCTCCGTTCGCAACAGAGAAGAAGAAGAGGAGGAGGTAAGGAGCCCACCACCACCCATGTGGGAGGGGGATTGGATCACACCCCCATGAGGACCACCAGTGGGGGAAGGGAGGGGGAGGTGGAGGGAGGAGGAGGAGGAGGAGGAGGAGGAGGAACGGGATTCGCTGCCGAGTATTTCAAGACGAGAGCCATGTTGGGATGTTGCTAGAACGAGCGGTGTTTTCAACCATAAACATTTAATATCTTCGTTGTATATTATCTTAAAATGAACGGGTGGTACTTTAAACTATATAAAAAAAACATGTAATATCTTCATTGCATATTGGTTTAAAATTCAACTATGAAAAAAACATTTTATATCTTCATGATATATTATCTTAAAATGCACGAGTGGTTACTTTTAACTATAAAAAAATTAATATCTTGATTGTGTATTATCTTAAAATGAACGGGTGGTACTTTAAACTATGAAAAAAACATTTTATATCTCATTATATACTATCTTAAATGCACGAGTGGTTACTTTTAACTATAAAATAATTAATATCTTGATTGTATATTATCTTAAAATGAACGGGTGGTACTTTAAACTATATAAAAAAAAAACATTTAATATCTTCATTGTATATTGGTTTAAAACGAAAGGGTGGTACATTCAACTATGAAAATAAAATTTTATATCTTCATTATATATTATCTTAAAATGAACGAGTGGTTACTTTTAACTATAAAAAAATTAATATCTTCATTGTGTGTTATCTTAAAATGAACGGGTGGTACTTTAAAACTAAAAAAAAACATTATATATCTTCATTATATATTGGTTTAAACTGAACGAGTGGTACTTTTAACTATAAACATTTAATATCTTCATTATACATTATTCTGAAAATGAACGAGTGGTATTTTCAACCATAAATATTCAATACCTTCGTTGTGCATTATCTTAAAATGGACGGGTGGTACTTAAAAAACTATAAAGAAAACATCTAATATCTTCATTATCTATTATTTAGAAATGAACGGGTGGTCCTTTTACTATAAAAAAAACCCTTTAAAATAAATCGTCATTATATATTGGTTTAGAATGAACGGGTGGTACTTTTAGCTATAATAAAAATTAATACCTTCATTATATATTATTTTAAAATGAACGGGTGGTACTGTTAACTATAAAAAACATTTAATAGCTTCATTATATTAGTTTAAAATCAACGGGTGGTACTTCTAACTATAAACAACATCCAATACCGTCATTATATATTATTCTAAAATGAACGGGTGGTACTGTTAACTATAAAAACATTTAATAGCTTCATTATATTAGTTTAAAATCAACGGGTGGTACTTCTAACTATAAAAACATCCAATATCGTCATTATATATTATTCTAAAATGAACGGGTGGTACTTCTAACTATAAACAACATCCAATATCATCATTATATATTATTCTAAAATGAACTGGTGGTACTTCTACCTAATAAACAACATCCAATATCGTCATTATAATGGAAAAACAAATTAAGCAGCAAATAAACGATGCTAAAATCAAAACGCTAATGACCAGACCGGAAAACTTACCAGACATTATTCGTATGTTCAGCGCCAGAAAAATACGTTACAATTGTTTATGATTAAGCTGGCGTCATATCATCACGGGCTCTTGCTCACTGAAGAGCCCAGGACTGCAACAATAATTATTATTATATTCAGAAGATGAAACCTATTCATAAGAAACAAGCCCACGATGTGAACCGTCTAACATAACTATCCTCGGAAGAAGATGGGTTCCTGGAGAGAGAGAGAGAGAGAGAGAGAGAGAGAGAGGAGAGAGAAATTACATGTACTTTACCTCCCCTAAATGGACATAACCGTTATTTATCACAGTTGCTGAAAGCAAAACCCCTGAGAAAACAGCACGTGATATCAACTAGGCCTACCCAGCGGGCACCAGATGAATCAGTAGACCTAAACCCAATTTGACGAGAATCATGAGAAGGGATGCTGTAGCCGAGTGGAGATTTGTGAAAGACAATGCACGGGAAAGGCACGAGCGGTGGAATTTCCCAGAGGGCTTCGCCCCAATTGGACTTTTAGTTACTTCGATATAATGTACACGATGCCAGCTTGGTGGGGTGGGGGGGGGGGGGGGGGGGGGGTAAATATTAATAAGAACATGTAGAGTTTCCGGTATCGAGCAGACCAACTCTTCTAACCCCTTGCACTAGCAGGTTGATTCCAAAAAACAGTACCATTATTTTAATGAATAAAACAATTTATATATACTAATGTAATTTAAATTTTCTTCCTGTATTTCAAGGGGGGGGGGTACCCCCTTGCTCCTAGGTGAGGGCACCCATGGATATATACCAAATTCTCAGGTATATTCCTAACCTATTTAAATATGAGTAGGCCTACTGGTTGATTTGCGGTATTTTGAGACGCACCGAGGGAGACAATTTCGATAAATTTCGGGCGTGTTAAAAGATGCGTTGGTAGCTTTAGAATTATGTCCTCATTGATTTTGAAAATGCACAGCATTTCATGGAATCATTACCTTCCGAGAGACGCAATTTACTTGCAATGCCTATACAGTCTTGCGCAATACAGAAAGTCGTGCAATTTTATTTTAGCTATTTCTTTTACAAACCGCAAAACACTATACTTTGAGTTAGACTATCAAGGCGTAGTTTAGTTGACGGTGAGAGGGGGAGGGAGGAGGGACTACAATGGTGGGAACCAGATTATAACTGGTGGAATAAACGTCACTCACAACAAGCGCTTGGTGAGGGCAACTCTTTCTGAAAATACATCCTCAGCATCTATGGCCAACGCTTACGACGTATCACAATGACTCTGTCAATGGAGACATTCCATGCGGATGACTTTCGTAGCTTTTACGAGAGAGAGAGAGAGAGAGAGAGAGAGAGAGAATGTATACCATCCTTCAACGCATTTCACAACACGCACACAAAAGCATTAAACAAAATTAAAAATAGAAAAAAATTGCTCATCCGCATGCATAAGCCAATTACATCATGAGCAGGATAACAAACCACTGTTCGCTATTAGGTTACAACGTCACGTCAGCGGTCACTCGAGAAGAAGAAGAAGAAGAGAGAGAGAGAGAGAGAGAGAGAGAGAGAGAACAGGATGGGCTGCAGGCTCGTCTCATTCTTTGGCCTAAGTAAAATCGACACCAGAAAAAGAAAAAATAAATAATGTCCAAAACATGTGGTGTTATGTTGTACACAGACAGAGAAAGCGGATGACGCGGGAATTAACGAAGGGAAGGAGGGTTATGAGGAAGGGATGAATGAGAGGAAGGGGAAGGGAGGGGAGAGGGGGTTTCAGACAAGACATACCTTCCGCGCATGCGTCACAAGGCCTATTATTTCGGTGCCTAGGTCTGTAACTATTTTAAAACATCTGTGAATGAATGGTAGTCAATTTTCATTGTCACGTCAAGGTTAAAATATCTGAACTTGTGAAAACAGTATACAAGGAAAAGCATAGTACACCTCACCTATCAAGTCTAAGCCTACGTCTATAAACCATTTAAAACATTTATGAATGAATGGTTGGCCCTCTTCGTTGACACACCAATGTCTAATTCCTTAGTAGATCCAAATCTGGGGAAATATTAAACAAGGAGAAAACATACGCTCTCTTCATAGACAGACCTACAAGTAGTTTGAAATTTAAAATTATGATTATTTATAAAAACCAAAAGATTGAAACTTTATCTACCGTTACGAAATAACTTCAGTAAAATAATGAAAACAAAATTATGTTTCCTTCATAAGCCACGGGGGCCTACAGCATTTAACTAATAATATGGAGAGGTCGCATTTTATATTTTAAAAAAATACATCTTTATTCCAATGCCGCATAAAATAAAATGGCAAACAGAAGCATGTTTTGACGTCTAAAAAAAATGCTTAGTCTATGCCTACCAAATTACATATTCATAAGATCCCAACATACTATACTACGTTTTATACCAAGCAGCCCTGGAACAACGAACATGTTCTTTGATCTCGCAAAAAACATACATAATATGAAAGTCATTAAACTACTCAAAATTAAAACATAACAAAAGTGCTGAATTACTGACAAGTTTTCACACATCGCCGCCGAATGGGATTATATGACTTAATATACTGTTACTAAGGGAAGATAGGAATATGAATATAACATCGCATTTGTATTGCCTGAACCAAAAACCATTTTAAATAGCCAAAAGCCAATATATCTCCTAACTAGAAAAAGAGGAGAGAGAGAGACTGGAGACGAGAGAGAGAGAGAGAGAGAGAGAGAGAGAGAGAGAGAGAGAGACTGTTAAAAAATAGCTCATGATCGTAGACCGAACACCGGCGACAAGTAAGTAGCTGCAGCGAACGACTACTGTATTCGAACTCGGTTTAATTAAGGTACCCAATACGTCTCCCCCCCCCCCCCCACACACACAAACTTCTGTAGTCCCAGGTAGAGCTTTTTAAGTCGTCAGCTATCGATTAGGAGCAAATTGAACTGAGGTTAACCTGGGAGAGTAGACGGTAGAGCCAGCATTATCATTCAAGAGTCAAGCTACGGGACTGGAACTACATATACTTGCTTGCAGCTAACTTTCACTTGTGATAAGACTATGTGCACCTTAAGTTTAAAATAAAAAATACTCTTACTCTATATACATTCAATAAACAAACTGGATGATCTTTGGGCAAGTTTCAGGAGTCTGTTAAATTCAGTAAGATTATCAAGATAATAAAAAATTCAATGTTTTTTTTTTTTTTTAAAGCAAAAAGTGCATTCTACAAAATGTAACTGCAACCTTCATGTTACAATGACACGCACATGATTCATATATAGTATTACATCAAAGTCAACCCGTTAGAATAGAGTGTGCAAAAGATTGACTGAATTCACTTAACTTTCTCTTTCTTGAGTTTAAACCAATTATGGCATCACCTGTCAATGCCATTAAGGTTCGTGGAGTTCGATTTACATGGACTGATATTTTCATGTGGTATGAATTAGTTCTCTCCTGTTCAAAAGTAGCCTATGGTCATCGTTAAACTTAACTGTACAACTATCACACCCATAATGTATTGCTGGACAAATTCTAGTACGTAGTTTAGATGTTGAGCCCGTTAATAAAAAATAAAAAAATCTTTTAACATCAACCCCTAATGCATGATTGTGTTGTCTAGCACTTTTTTTTTTTTTTTTTTTTTTTTTTACTATTTGCACTTTAGCTTGTTCTTACTGTTTGGCGTTGGGTGGAATTTAACCTAAATACTAAAATTTTTATAACAGAAATTACACTGCAAAATGTTTAGTATTGGGAAGAAAACTCAGCTTAACTCCAGTAATTTCAATGGATGGATCTGATCACAAAATTCTCTACAAGGACATGTATACTGTACGTATACAATGGCAATAATTGTAAAATAGTTTTCTTTTGAAATAGATGTTTTTGGAAAATACCAAACCCAGACATGGCATGTATTAAAACCAAATTTTCTTTTGCCAAGCTAGGCTTTGTGCCAACAGACACTGAATGGAACGCGCCCTAATGAGTGAACACATTGAACTTGGGGGATTAATGTTCTCTATCTCTTCAAATACTGTACACAATATTTTTAGAGCCTTTTAGAACAGTCTCAACTAGAGCAAAGAAAACAAAGCCAAAGACAGTAGTAATTAAGAAACCAGCCCCCAAAATAACAAGGCTCATTCCCATCACAGTTAATCAAAGAACAAGTTCCTGAAATGTAGTGATGGGTTTCACCTTGGACAAAGGGAACCAAGTCGAGTGAAAGTAAAATTTAGCAATTTACAAAATAACATGCATAATTATTACACGTACTGACGAGGACACCTGACAAGTTGGATTACAAGAAAAGATTAACCTTATGTCAATAAAGAGTGTCATTCAGTAAGTTAAAAGATAAACAGTTCCTCATAGCAGTTGAACAACTACGCTAGAGGCAAGATCCTTTACCTCATGGATATGATCATCTAGGGTTTGAGGAAACAAACAGAAGAACTTAGGGATTTAGAAACCCTACATATTAGCCAGGTATGTGGCATTGTAGGAATCACATGTCAGCCATCTGCCAGTATGTTATTTGCTTGTTAAATGCCAAAATAAAAAGAAAAAATTACACTCAATATACCTACTGTCTTTTCTCAAAAATAACTTTGAAAAATACGTTTCAGCATATTAGTGTTTGTTAATCAACACACAATATAATTTAATTCATATAAAGAATCTGAAGTACAGCTAGTGAATCCTGTATTCAATACTAATGCTGTAATGCATAATATTCACATTGTAACATTATTCCCAACAACCAACCCCCCCCTCAAAAGAAAAACAAGCAAGATGCCTGTTTCAAATAAACATTACCATAAGGAGACAAACTGCAAATCCAAGACCAAGCACAGCAATGCGATAAAAAATTAACTCATTCAATATGATTGCATGGGTAATGCAGTGACTGTGCCAAAAGCATTAATCAGACAGAATATTTCAAAATACAGTAAGACAAATCCTTGATGAGAAATGTTGAATGGGGGGAATGCCTAACTTGAACAAAAACAATCAGGGGAGTATCTTTCCTGTACATTTATTCCATACAAAAATGGTACCCTATATGCTCATGGATTCATATAAATAAAAGTATAGCAGGACTATCAATTTGTTTACCTAGCACCCACATAGTAAACTACGCTATTCATATGTTAAAAATACAAATATCAATTTATATAAAACCCATTTAGGTTAAATGGCCACGGATCAAAATGAGCATGGTACTTTTAATTAACACAACCTGTCTTTTAACTTAGAAATGGAATGATAAGCATCTGACACTATGCAGTGTGGCATCACAACTGTTCCACGCATTTTAAGAGTCAGGCCCAAGTATTTCCTGCTAAGCTGAGGGTGCAAGTGCCAAATATATATTAATTGACTTTGCATTGAAAAAAAAATTAAACAAATATGGTTAACTATAACGAAACAATTTGACAAAGGAGACTTTTTTTTTTTTTTTTTTTTTTTTTTTTATAAATTATATTTTTAGATCTTTGATCTGCACATGTTTCCGTCACTGAACAGTAAGTCGATGTATGAGTGTAAGATGGGCAATACCACTATGTAGCAATTGCATACTTTGCAAAAGTTTTCCTGGTTTTTCTTAAAAATATGCTAGTACTATTGTTATAACCCAAATTTGGGCTAAAAATAAAATGGACAATTAGTATGCATCATGAATTCCACCTTAAAACTTGAAATAAAATTTTAAGTTTCTCCCAATGCCAACGATGAAAGAAAGTGACACAGCATATGTGTGAAATAAGTTGCACCCACTAAATATACGCTATAAAAAAAATCACTTTCACAAAAATGAAAGTAATATGCTGAAACAATGCTTATCAAAAATAGCCCAACAAAACATCTTTTGGGAATGATCTAAATCATAATTATTACCACTGGAAAAGAGTACCACTTGGTACAAGTTTTAGTCCTAACAACTTCTAATTGAGCTATGGGTCTGTCCCTATGACTAACCAGAAATACCATATATATGCAAAATAATATACAGTATACAGGCATTAGTAATGGAGAGCATAGTACCTAATTGCATACAGTGTGGGTAGTCAACACCAAATCCAACTATATTCAAGTACATTAATAACTCATACCAATCAAATTTCTGAGATAAACATTTCACTTATACCCACTCAAAATGTGGGCATATGAAATTCAGTTTATGTGTGATTGTTACATTTGGAAAATTAAGTGTAACCTTGATAAGAAAAAAAATACACTAGTCCATGTATATATTTCAAGGCCAAACATACCAACTGTCATTTGATCTAAGCAAGTTTTTTATGCACTTCCGTATTTTTTGTACCTAATACAAATATAGCCACTTCAGAAAAAATAACCAATTGGAATGTCAGATAATAATAAATCAATATGAAAATTCATAAAAAAAGAAGGGTGACAAACAATATCCTACACACAAAAAATAGAGCCAGAATTTTTTTTTTTTTTAAATAAGCTCTTGCCTGACTAGCTTAATTCCCATACACCATTAAGACATTTTATTTCCTCTGGACTGACCAGTGATATATATTCTTTTAGGTATATATATACAATTTTGTACATATTTCACCATTAAGATTAGGTTAATCATAACTAATTTAAACTTATTATTAAGCTAAAGTGAGACAGGCCAGAAAAAACACAGTAACAGACCTACAACCTAACCTGACGGCTAAAGAAATGCCATCTACCAGCCACCCTTAGCTTGGATAATTAATTAAAGAGAAAAAATTGTACACAATAAGCATATCTCAGCCTACTGAAACCAAAAAATTCACAGACGTGCATTTTGCCACTTTAAATTTTCCCCGATTTAAAAATAATGTTTTATAATTACAATGCCATCATCTACAAGCTTCCACTCACGACTGGCCTAGGCCTATAAGATGACTGAATTATTTAAAATACTATTACTATCAAGTTAAATATTAATTTAAAAATATCTTATTGTTAAAATAGTATTATCTAGAAGCTTCCACTCAAGAATAGTTCAAGTTTATCTGACGCCTGAATTATTTAAATACTAATTACTAAAGATAAATATCGATTTTAAAATATTTTATAGTTAAAATAATATTTTACCTAGAGGCTTCCAGTCAAGACTAGCCTAAGCCTATATGATCCCCGGATTATTCAATACTATAGTTAAATATAAATTTAAAAACTTTCAAAACAATTTATTAATAAAATACAAGCATCTAGAGGCTTCCAGAATAATTTAATAATTATTAGGCTAAGAATAATCAACGTAAGCTTGGACCCAATCAACACATGCATCCCCAACACGTGAAGCTGTATATCCCTGTCATACCTGATGGGGGCCGTCCTCAAGGGCGCCCTCCTACAGAAAATACCTGACGAAATTTAACGTGATGACACCGGTCAAGGAAAGGAGAGAGACCTACGGAGGATGTTATATAGAGCCTAGGCCTAAATGCGTTCATGCTTAGCTCTAGGCGATGGTTGATATATTTTCTTTTTACCTGACTAAGCGTTGAGGCGGTCGGGGTATATTCTTCCGAGAAGTCCTACTGCTGCTGTAGCAGCAGCGGCAGGGAGGTCCTCCTTCTGCTGTTCAAGATATATTCCTGCGGGGAAATATAAACAGCAGGCCGTGTCCTTCGTCTTCTCCTCCTCTTCCTCCTTCAGGGGGAGAAGAATACAGATAAGGAGAGAGAGAGAGAGAGAGCGAGGGAGGATGTCCCTTCGGCAGACTTGGTTGTAAAGCCCCGAACGAACTTTCTACTCTATAACACCTTCCTTCCTTCCTCCGACGACGTTGTTATTTCTCTCACACTTAAGCCCCGCCGACCTGCTTCTCCGAAGACGTTCCCGATCTATTTTCCGACGGCGGCGAAGGCGGCGACGACGTCGAGGACGTCGACGTGACTCTCGGACTCCCTGGCTAAATCCACCACTGCACTACTGGGTTGTACGCCACAGGGAAGGAGGAACTTTACTCACGATGACCAGCAATGTTTACGTACGGGTAGTTCCTCTCGTCACGGCCTCACCATAAACACTGGTGATGACCGATTCTCTCTCCCTCATATTCGGAGGGAGGGAGGTTATGGTGGAGGAGGGGGAGGAGCCAATGGAGGATGGGGAGGAGCCATCCGAGGAGAGGAGAAAGGGGAGGTGGAGGACCGGGGGAAGAGATGGGGGAGGGGGAGGATCCTATGGGGGAGATGAGGGAGGAGGGAGGCATATCTAACCATCATCGTCTCTCAGGTTCTTTGCCCTTCCTTCCCCCCCACCGGGACCCCCGGGGCCCCTGCAACCATCCCCCACCCCGCCCCGCCCCCCCTTAATCCCGATCCCCCTTGCGATAATTCTATCGTCGTATCGTATATAAACCTGCTGCCATAACTTCGTTTTACAATATGTAATATCGTTTCGAAATGTAACGGAAGATCTTGAGTTGTCATCCTAATCTTTATCCGCGACGCCATTCATCATAATTTCATCTCTCTCGTTGTAACCTTCATTTCTCCTCCAGAAACTTCTCTTTAACCCCCCATTTATCCACCATTCCTCCACCATCGGATCTCTCTCTCTCTCTCTCTCTCTCTCTCTCTCTCTCTCTCTCCTCGTCTCTCTCTATCTCTCCTCTCTCTCTCTCGCTCTCTCTCTCTCTCTCAAATAATTTTCCTATTCTTTTTAATAATGAGAAGAAATTTTAGCTAATAGTTCCTATATTTAAGAACTGGTTAGAAAAATAATCTATTTACAAATAAAGATAATAAATTTGGTCATCTATTTTTTGTTGTTTTTACTGCATACCTTTGGATGTCATTTGACTCTGGGACTGATAAGCATTGAAAAAGCAGTAAGTCTTTATAAAATACTTATGACATCACTATAACATTAAAATATTGATAATAGTACTTATATATTATGAATGTATTCCAAAATTAATATTAAATTTTTAGATGATTATTTATGGTATAATATCTCTTATAAATGGATATCAAGTTGGCTCCTAAATTATTGGAACTCAGCTGTCAACAATACTACGGTGGCGAACTGGCTAGATGTCAAATACCTGGTTGTGTACGCTTTAAGGGAGAGGGTAATTAACCCTCGTTAATTAAATAAGGACACCAAATTTACACTGGAACAGTGTGAATTGTAAATTGAGAAATGACAGTGTGCCATGAAGCGGAACCGGAGGTCATAATCGGGCAGCATGAAGGAGGAGGAGGAGCGGCGGCGGTGGGTGGCGAGCCTCGGGTTCACTGGAGCATAACAACACCCCACTTGGTGTGGCTCACACTCCCTTCTCCCTAAGACGTCGTCGCATTTATACTCGCAATAATCAAACTTGAAGGTATGTACTATCCATTAACATTAATATTTGCTGGATCCGGTCGAGCACTGAGTAACAGTAAGGCATTCATTTCGGCAAGTTTTGCCCGTCCAAGGACCTGTAGTAGGCCCCCAAAATGGTTCGGTCTGAGAGTGGTCAGTTCGCTCTTGAATTTAAGTGTAGGCAGAGAGCATGTCCAGCGTGACCATCTTGAAGGTCTGCTGACTTCCTACCTACTAGTCCTGTGTGTAGCCTGCTTGTGAGTGGTCCTGCAACAGAACTTGACATCCTTCAGAAAGTTTCAACACACTTATAAGCTGGTAATCTGTTGCCTGTAAGTACAGTGGCCTCTTTAGTAACCTCTGAACATCGAGAGATTGAAGGATATGCCTCAGTTTATAATCCTGGTCATAGAAATCAATTTTTGATAGAGGTCATACTTGAGTGCACTTCACCAAGGCTAAGCATAGGCTAGCTGTTCCTTTACTGTTCCTTTCCTGTATAAGAAACCGCTGTTGAGTAACCTACCTCACTCATTACATTTTTCATCTTTATTTTTGTTAGATGCCAGATTCCTTTGAGGATTTATATTTTTGTGAATTTTTATTGTGTCTTTTCAGTTTCTGGAATATGTTCACCTTTTTATATTACAAAATAACAAATTATAATTTTGTTGAATTTTTATATTTTCAAATAATATAAATTTTTGTTCAGAAGATAATTGTCATGTTAGCTCACATGAGTGTAACAAAGTTAATATTAGGCATTAGATTATGCATTACCCTCTGGGATTTTATATATTTAATATAAAAATAGTAGGCTTCTTGGGCTACATCTTTTTCAGGGACATGTAGAAAGGTAACCATAGTTTTGAAAATGTAGTTTACTGTTATGTTTCATACCATTTATACTTTGTGATCGTTACTGTTTTATTGTGGTGTAATGTGCACACGTTCATGCATGGTAGCCCAAGTCAAATTCCATGAACTCATTCCTGATCCTACTCCAGAACAGAATGGTCATAGGTGTGAAAAGGAAGGAACAGAACAAAGAATGGACCAATACAACTAAATATTTTACAGCATAGCCTATAAACTGCCCTTAGGTTATACCCTTATACCCAGCCACACTTATAATTCTGAAATTTCTGAGAAATGAGTAAAAATATTTAATAATCAACTGTATAAATGAAATAGAAATTGTATTCAAATAAGAAAAGACATGATACCTAAATGGTTTAGAATTTTAGAAAATATAAGACATGATACCTAAGTGGTACTTAGAAACTTAGAAAAATATAAAAGACATGATACCTAAATGGTACTTAGAAATTTAGAAAAGATATGGAAATTAAAAGTTAGGAAAAATGTCAAAGTAAGTTTATGCATGTCTTTTGGTAGGAAATTTAATCCGGTTCCATAGTGTATGTCATTACTTACTTAAAAAAATAAGAATATGGATTTGAATTTACTGCCAAGTGAAAAGACTCAACTGTGGAAGGCCATTGTATTGAACTTAATTGATTGGAGGGAATGTTTTAATAGCGTTCAGAAATGAAGATACCAGACCTACAATGCATCAAGCTTGTTACTATAAGAAATGTATATGGTACAGAACATTAATGGACTAGCAAGTACCTTCACTTCGTTATTGGTGACTCAGTAAAGTTTTCTATTTTTATATCGTTTGTATCTCATGTTTCCCTGTTACAT
>NC_061094.1:60545018-60555018 GCF_015104395.2 Macrobrachium nipponense
GAGGTATGCTTCAAATACCGCCAGCTCGTGTAGAGGTGCATGGGAGAGAAAGGAGGAAAATATTATATATATAGATGCATAGGAGAGAAGATGAAGAAGGTACGTATTGGGCGGTGAAAGTATTCTGCTGAATCCAATCCAAGTTGTTCGGTTGCCGCGAGTTCGATTCTCGGGCTTCTACTGAGGGGGTTAGAGATGTGTATTTCTGGTGATAGAAGTTCACTCTCGACGTGGTTCGTTAATCACGTAAAGATGTTGGTCCTGTTGCTGAATAACCACTGGTTCCTTGCAACGTAAAAACACCAAACAAACAAACAAACAATCCAGGGTGGTCGAACCCCGGTTGAGTAGATTTGCTGTATGCGTGTGTGTGTGTGTGTGTCTGTTTGTGTGTGTGTTTATTTGTGGGTGTTTTGGTGTATGTATTTCAGTCTGAGTTAAGGATCCGAGTTTGTATTTACAGAAAACTCACAGGAAAAAATTATTAAATTACAGTTCGTTAATATGTTTGTGTACGCGGCCCGCGCGCGCGGCAAACACACACCAATGTATTTATTAAAACAGGTTTTTTTTTGGTATGAATTATGGAGTGATCAAGTAAGGAATTTTGTGGGTGTGTGTTAGTTCACAGGAACATGTGCTAGAGTGCGTTTTGTTTGTATGTATGTATGTGATGTATGTGTGTAATATATATATAGTATATATATATATATATATATATATATATATATATATATATATATATATCACACACACACCACATACACACACACTCATGCATACATACATACACCATCTATCACACACATGGTTCTCCTGAACTAGCACACACACACACACACACACACAAATTCATATACTTAAGTCACTCATAAATTCATTACACTAAAAACAAAAAAAAAAATGTTAATAAATAAATGCCACGTAAAGGAATACAAATTATGTAGTGGTTTTTCTGGATTTCTTTGCATTAACCTAAATAAAAAATATTTGCGTGCATTCATACGAGTTTGCGCGCTCATGCGCGCGCGTGTGATTGATTTAAGTTTTTATATATTTTATTTTAAAGAGAATATTAAGAAAAGTCAGAACTGAATACAGTGACGTTGCTATTATTTTCCATTTCGAACTGTTCAAATTGTTGCTTTGTTCCTTTCGTTTTAACTAAAATTACAGTTAAGGGACCAGCTGACCCCAGTGCCAGAAATTGGACCCCCCCCCCCCCCCAAAAACCAAAAAACACAAACAACACACACAACACACACACACACACACACACACACACACACACACACACACGTCTATCCCGCTGGTATTTCAGAAAAGAGTGATTTTTGTTAGCAATGTATTAAATTTGATGTGTATTAATTATTATTTATTTTTTTATTTCAATTTTGTCTCAATTTTCCCCGTGTTATCAATGTCAGTTGAGTAATGATTGTGTCAAATTGTATGGTTTTATAGTATTTGTTGGAATATGCAATCTGCGTTTTAATTCTGATGTAATTATCAACAGGGTAATTGTTGCATATATTTGTTGATGTTAAAACGAATCTACAGAAATTTATTTGTAAATTTAAAGTGAATTTCTGGTATTGCTATTCATATCGCGTGAAATTACAGTAATATGAATTTCGTAATAGTTTGTGTGTGTGTGTGTGTAATTTTCCTTTCATACTAAAGTAAGGACTTTAGAACATAAAGTAATTAGTGTGTGCAGTAAATTTCCTATATAATTAGTGGTCATTTTAGACGCAGTAGTTTTAAATAGCAGCTTTTGTGTTGATAACTTTCAAGTGTTTGGCACTTAATTTTTCGGTTGAATGTTACAATTTGACACAGAATCTCTCTCTCTCTGTGCTAACTACTATATTCTCGTCCCTCCCTCTCAGGTCTCTTAGATCTATCAGGTGATATCATCTCTCTCTCTCTCTCTCTCTCTCTCTCTCTCTCTCAACGCACACACCTGCGAAGTGCGTATTACCCCTCAGGTAAATAATTCAACTATGAAACGCCGAATTTTCCGCTGTTTGTTTAACAGAAGACATATGTCCGGTAACCGCGTGCGTGTGTAATTCTTCGCTGCATAGCGAATGGGATTCCGCATTCGGAACCACTTCCAGGGCGCGTCTACCCACCCCCCACCCATTCCCCCTTCCCTTTTCACCTCCCCTCTACTTCCCCCTAAGTCCTTCCCCGCTTACCCCTCCCTAGATCTCCTTCCCACCCCTCCTCTATCTCCTACCCCTCCTAACTTCCCTTCCCCCTCCCCTTTTCCTTACCCTTCCACCCCCTCCCCTTTCTCCCTCCCTCTCCCTCCACTCCCCCTTCCCTCTCTTTCTTTCCCTTACCCCTTCTTCAACCCCTCCCCCTTCCTACCCACCCCCTCCAACCTCCCCCTACCCTACCCCTTCCTATCCACCCCCTCCCTATTCTACTTCCCTTCCCCTACCTCGTTCTTACCCCTTCTCCCTCTCCCTTACCTTTCCTACCTACCCCTTCCCCCTCCGCTCCAAAAATCCTTACCCTTCCACCCCCTCCCCACCTTTCCTACCCCCTCCCCTTTCCCATATTTCCCCTCCCCCTAACTCCCTTCCCCGAGTTAATTGTCGCTCTTGTCGCTTTTCCATTCCTTCCCCAATTTCCTCAATTAACGTCAGCGCGGGAGTGTCGTCGTCCTCCGGCGGGCGCTTTGCCCCTTATGACTTATTCCGCTGCTACACACGGGAGTAGCCTTGTTACAGGTTGCAACATTTATGGCCCCTCGGTACCTCTGGGGAGAGAGAGAGAGAGAGAGAGAGAGAGAGAGAGAGAGAGAGTACATGATGTTTTACTTTCAGGACTACTGGACTGGGTAAATTAGAGAGAGAGAGAAAGAGAGAGCGAGGACGTTTATTCGACGAGCTAATTACTGCCTTTCGTTGGATGTTCAGCACCTCTCCCTCTCCTCCTCCTCCTCCTCCTCCTCCTCCTCCTCCTCCTCCTCCTCCTTACCTGTGCCCTCTTCTGCACCCCTAGAACATGGAAGGACATGTTTCGTGCAATATCTATGGGCCATTCTACCCTCGGGAGACACTATTGTTCTTCCACCTCACAGTCACTATATTCTGTTGCGTTTGTAAGACGGTATATCACGTCGCCATTTTGTTGGCTGTGTTTAATTTTGATTTTTTGTGAATTACGATTTATCGCAGACGGTTAGTGAAACGTTTTTGTGTATGCAAATTATTTAAATGTTCGTATTGGTAGACTTCGATAACTTATAATAAACTGCCTTATGATTGAAGTATTGCGTGTACCTCTGGTTTATATTGTTATTGTAAACTTTTTGCGTTTTAACTTAGATATATGCTCTTACAAAGGCTTCCCGTGTACAGTACATGGTATTTGCATGTGCTGTGCTTCGAAATTACTAAGCTACTACTTCTAATACAGATTATTGCTGTTACTATAATAATAATAATAATAATAATAATAATAATAATAATAATAATAATAGATAAAATAATGATAGTAATATTTTTACGTTAGAAATACTAATATTTTTTACAGGCATATTTTCTTTCCTATATATATATATATATATATATATATATATATCTATATATATATATATAATATATATAATTTTTTTTTTTTATTTTTAGTTTTTACTGCAGCATTGCTTCTCGCTAATGAATTTTTGACCTCTTGTAAGAAGAGTAAATGTTTGCCAAGCGGCCGGTAACAACGTTTTAATTACAGTGTGCGATATATCCGGTCTCTCGTTCAGTTTGTCAAGGAGGGGTTTCTCTCTCTCTCTCTCTCTCTCATCTCGGGGTCATCTCTCTCTCTCTCTCTCTCGTGAGGCGGGTTACCTCTTAATTCCTAATGCCGCTTATTTTCATTCTTTAGATGTTACAATTTGACTCTCTCTCTCTCTCTCTCTCTCTCTCTCTCTCTCTCTCTCTCTCTCTCTCAGTAATACCAGTTTATTTCTTATTTAAATGTTGCATCATTACATTTTGTTGCATTATTACACTTTGCGTTAAGAATTCCTTCGCAATTATCGTCTCTGTGACGACTAAGTTGGGAACTCGAGAGTAAACCAACTTGAAGTATTATTAGGTCTTCTATTATGATTACGTAAGACCATTTTTAACATAAGTCATGGCGGCCATCACTTGTGTGCATTTATTGATAGCAAGCCTTCGTCCCACCTCGGTGAGATGTATAATGGCGTTGAATGTGGTCTGGTTGAACAGTTTATAACAGCAACAACAACAACAAAA
Source organism: Macrobrachium nipponense (assembly GCF_015104395.2). NCBI lineage: Eukaryota > Metazoa > Arthropoda > Malacostraca > Decapoda > Palaemonidae > Macrobrachium > Macrobrachium nipponense. The sequence goes on from NC_061094.1 coordinate 60,549,290, forward strand.
ATAATAATAATAATAATAATAATAATAATAATAATAATAATAATAATAATAATAATAATAATAATAATAATGATGATGATGATGATGATGATGATGATAATAATAATAGCTTACGAAGACCTCATCTCTTTGTAAATACATTTTACGTAAATATATAATTACTAAAATCAGTTACGTCAGAGAACACACTTGTTGTTCATTCCCAAACGTCAATGAACACATTGACGTTCAGTTCCTCACGTCAGTGAACACGTTTGTTCAGCTTTTTTCGAAGAACAGTTGGACATGAACATTTATTTGTTTGCACGGGGACTCATAATGTATGTCTTAATGTGGACAGTTGCCTTTAGATTGGGAAAAATGCTAAATTTAAAGGTTATTTATATTTTTCATAGGTGTATAAACGGCAAATACGGAGTACCTTCCTGCGCATGCGCTGGAAGGCTCCCCATATGTTTGGTTTGCATACGTAATTACATAGGAAAAGTACTGATTACTTCTAAAATTCAGTATTTTATTCCATTTATGAGGTTTGTGTACCTACGAAAAATACAAATTACTTTATAAGTGTAGTCTTTTTTTCATATATGCGGTTTGTATGTATACCCATGGAAAAAAATATAAATTACTTGAATTGCTTTAAAATAATTCGAATTTTTTGCACCATTTATAGGTAACTGTCCTTTGTACCTGCGCGGAAAAATCGAGCACATAATAATTTATGAGTTATATTATTCATTGCTATAATCCCTCCCACAACCCACCCTTGCATTTTCTATCATCTCTCGTCCGTTTATTAATGATGAAATATTAAGAATTGAAATTGGTCGCCTTCACATATTGCGGGTTGATCTCACGAGGCCTAAGCAAATTAATTGATTTAAACTTTTGTGAATTTTGTAGTAATTTTTGTATTGAATAAATTAAGGAGCTAGCATACGTTTGTTGGGCGAGGTAAATTGAAAGTCCCTTTTTATACTTTATTATTATTATTATTATTATTATTATTATTATTATTATTATTATTATTATTATTATTATTATTATTATTATTATTATTATTATTGTTGTTGTTGTTGTTGTTGTTGTTAATAATGTGCTCGTTGATCGAAAGAAAAATACTGACTGGATTACTTATAAAATATATATTAATTATATTGTTTTCAAATTTTTTGTGATTTGTATATTGTGTTCATTGTATATATTATATATTGACTTAATAAACTTACGTGGTGTCGGGGGAGAAAATAAATTAGCGTAAATAATAATGACAATAAAGAAAAAAAAACATTTAACAACCATACGCTACTTTATGCGCATGTACACACACAGGTAGTATGAATGAACCAAACATTTGTCATTTAATTTGTATTTCATTGTGATGATAAAAAAAATCCCTTTTTTAAATTAAAAAAGTTTTTTTATTTTTGCTTACATGGTGTCAAGGTAGAAAAAATTGCCATGAATATAATAAAAAAAACATTAATAAGTATTGACTACTTATGTGTATGCAAATGTACATACACACAGCTGTTATAAATGCCCAGATGATTAAACACACAGCTGGTATAAATGCCCAAATGATTTAACACACAGCTGGTATAAATGCCCAGATGATTTAACACACAGCTGGTATAAATGCCCAAATGATTTAACACACAGCTGGTATAAATGCCCCAATGATTTATGTAATTTGTATTTCCTATCGATAAACAATTTTTATTTTATTTTATTTTCTTTATTTTTTTTCTGTTCACATGATGTCAAGGTAGAAAAAAAAGATTGTATACCATGTTTACTCGCATATGATAAATAAACATTAACAAGCGCACACTACTGCTATGGATGACCCAACTTTCATCATCTAATTTGTATTTCCTTCCGGTGAGCAAGTTTTTTTTTTTTTTTTTTTTTTTTTTTTTTTTTTTTTTTTTTTTTTTTTTTGCACAGATTGAATTTCGAATTTTCCCATCGGCGGCGTTAACGCTTTTTGCGCCTCTTCGCCATTGGCCAGAAAAGCTAGAGTGGAAATAATATTTTATTCCAACAGACGAGACATTGCTGGCGTTGTTCAAACAATTGTTGAGGGATTACTGGGTTTCAGTTTTTGTTTGATCATTGAATTGTTAAAAAGGAAGGAAAATGCGAAAAAGAATTAGTATTGGTGTCGAGAGATTTCTCTCTCTCTCTCTCTCTCTCTCGTCTCTCTCTCTCTCCTCCTCCTCCTCTCCTCCTCCTCCTCCTCCTCTCTCTCTCTCTCTCTCTCTCTCTCTCTCTCTATCTCTCTCTCTCTCTATCTCTCTCTCTCTCTCTCTATCCTCTCCTCTCTCATCTCTCTCTCTCTCTTCCTCCTCTCCCTCCTCCTCCTCCTCCTCCTCCTCCTCCTCCTCCTCCTCTTCTCTCTCTCTCTCTCTCTCTCTCTCTCTCTCTCTCTCTCTCTCTCTTCCGTCGAACACGTTTACTGGTGTCATTTTGTCGTTGTAACATATCATCTTTTTAATTTTATTTTTTCTCACACGCGTTGTTTGATTCTTTTATTGGGGCGGTACAATTTTTTTTTTTTTTTTTTTTTTGTCGGTCGGTCGAGATTTTCAGAATAATTGGATTTGAACATAGTGGCTGAGTGTTTGAGTTCCTTGGATTAATGAATTTGAGTCGTTTTTTATTTTCTTTTTTTATTTTGATTTTTTTTCATTCGAGGTTTATCGAAATAGTATAATCACACGAGTTAATTGACGGATTTTTACTATTTTGTATTTGGGGATTTGTCTAATTATTTTATTAATCTATTAAATTATTTTCATGATTGGGGGGGGGTTTTGTTATTATTTATTATATATTATTATATTATTATCGATTATTAGTTATTATCATTATATTATAGGCATAATTTCATTACTATGATCAATAACAAATGTAATATATTTATATATAATATATATATTATCATATTATTGATAAGCAAAGTTTTCATTACTTGGGGATCATTTCAATGTGTAGTGTGTGTGTATATATATTATATAATATATATATATATTATATTATATTATTTATATCATATATATGATTATTAGATAAATATATACAAATATACATATAAGATAACCATATAATACATATTACATAACATACAATACAAATACATACATACATACACTCCAACATCATAAATGATCATAGTAATGAAAAAGCATGCTATAATAATAATTAATAATAACCCTAATAATAATAATAATAATAATAAAATAATAATAATAATAATAAAACCAATACAATAATAATGTTAATATTAATAATAATAATAGAGAACAAATCCCAAATACAAAATGTAAAAAATCCGTCAGTTAACTCGTGTGATTATACGATTCGATAAACCTCGAATGAAAAAAATCAAAATAAAAAAAAAGAAAATAATAAAAAAAAAAAAAAACGACTCAAATTCATTAATCCAAGGAACTCAACACTCAGGCCACTATGTCAATCCCACTTATTCTGAAATCGCGACCGTCGAAAAAAAAGGAAAAAAAAATTGTACCGCCCCAATTAAAAAAAAAAAAAAACTGAATTAAACAACGCGTGGAAAATGATTAAAAAAATATATAAAAAAAAAAAAAAAAAATATATATATATATATATATATATATATTGAATATAATATATATGTGTGTGTGTGGTGTGTGTGAGTGGTCTGTGTGTGGTATTGTTTGTTTGGGGTGTCTGGGCGTGTATGTATGGTATACTGTGTGTTGTGATTTTGTGAGACACACGTAAATAATATCCTAACTAATTTATGCAACAGTAACCTTTATATTTCAACTATATTTGGTATCAGTGCATAAATGAAGGACTGAGCTCATTTCAAATATTGAATACTCGTACATGTCACCGAGTCGTATAAAATCACTTTATTAATAGTTCCATTGTAATTTTTGCACAACCCTCTTCCTATTGCTGAATGCGAGAAACAATAGTTTTGAAATTGAATGTTATCAATCTATCAATCTGTTTGGCGTTTGCAAGGTCCATGAGACACCTGTCAGTCATACTTCCGTAATTCATAGGTAGGAGAGGTCGCCGCATCTCAAGCCCTGTTTTCTAATTAATCAGATGACTGTTGGCGCCGGCTTTTGAGAGAGAGAGAGAGAGAGAGAGAGAGAGAGAGAGAGAGAGAGAGAGAGAGAGAGAGAGATGGGGTCACTAACGTCCTTCACTGAAAATATGAAAAAAATGTCTTGTTTAGAGAGAGAGAGAGAGAGAGAGAGAGAGAGAGAGAGAGAGAGGTCACTAACGTGTCTCACCTGAAAATATTGAAAAAAATGTCCTTTAAATTTAAACGAGAGAGAGAGAGAGAGAGAGAGAGAGAGAGAGAGAGAGAGAGAGAGAGAGAGAGAGAGAGAGAGAGAGAGAAATAACGTTCAAACATCTAACAATTACATTTCATTATTTTGTTATTTATTTTCAGGTGAGATATAACATTAATATCTCTCTCTCTCTCTCTCTCTCTCTCTCTCTCTCTCTCTCTCTCTCTCTCTCTCTCTCTCTCTGTGTGTGTTTAATTAATTTTTTTGTGTCCGCATCTTCTATAGTCATTTCGTCAAATCATTTTTAGACATTTGAAAATTTTTCACATTTTTCGAAACGAGCGATTAATTTCTGCACGTATCTTTTACTTCTGCTATGTCAGTTTGAGGTATCTATACTTCTGTTACGTCAGTTTGAGGTATCTATACTTCTGTTATGTCAGTTTGAAGTATCTATACTTCTGTTATGTCAGTTTGAGGTATCTATACTTCTGTTATGTCAGTTTGAGGTATCTATACTTCTGTTATGTCAGTTTGAAGTATCTATACTTCTGTTATGTCAGTTTGAGGTATCTATACTTCTGTTATGTCAGTTTGAGGTATCTATACCTCTGTATGTCAGTTTGAAGTATCTATACTTCTGTTATGTCAGTTTGAGGTATCTATACTTCTGTTATGTCAGTTTGGGGTATCTATACTTCTGTTATGTCAGTTTGAGGTATCTATACTTCTGTTATGTCAGTTATAGGTATCTTTACTTCTAACCAAGGTCTATAGACCTTGTTGTATACAGTACCAACAATGAAACTGAATTGAATTGAGCATCGGGAAAGGCTCGGTTTATTGGACGCCCTATCTCATTGTGTTTGAAGCCCTGCGTCAGTGGTTAGACGACGTCACGATAGATTTGGTAAGCTTGTAGTGTTAACTAGAAACTCTGTAGTTTATTCACTGAAGTCTGATATTGAAGTCTGTCATCTAGATCTGATTTTCACGTTAGTTGCTTTAATTTCATTTTAAGAGGTCCGCGAGTGTCTTTCTTTTTTCGCCCTTGTTTTATTGTTTTTACTATAATATTCTGTTCACTTTATCCAAATTTTCTTCTGTTCTTTATTATTTTTACCCGGTCACATTAGCTCTCAAACCTCACCACCTTGGTTATGCATGATTAATTCTTTGATAGTAATGTAATTATGTTATTTTTATTGCTGATGTGATCTAGATTTACTGCCTCATTAAGTATTGGTGTTAGTTTCCAACGAGATTCAACCCTTTACTTAAAAGGTCTTTACAGAGCCTGAACAATTTAAAAATTAATTGATTCTTACTGCATTCAGTTTGGTGGAGGAAACATCAAGTCTAAATCTTATACTGTGGCACAAACTCACTGCTGCTTTTCGTAAGTGGAGTCTCCCTACTGCGCGTGCG
>NC_061094.1:60565018-60575018 GCF_015104395.2 Macrobrachium nipponense
AAGAGGGGGGGGATTAAAAACGAATTGACGTAGTTTTACCAAAGTGCAAGGTACATAGAATAAAGTGTTCTGAAGGATTAAAGGAGTTTAACTCTATCGGAATATTATGACAGGACCCAAAGGCTTTGAAAGGACTGGATCAAGTCGTACAAGAACGGAACGACCTGATATTTGGGAGTTCGGAATATTTGTAAGGGATTGGGAGAAATTTATGGGTCATTTCTGTAACAAATGTGGCTGTAAGGGTTGCAAGTGTTTCAGTTAGCCTGCGCAGGCGATAGTTATGGCAGGGTTACGGCAGGAGGTGTTTATTGTTTATTAAAACGATAAAGTTGTAAATGCCTCTTAAGGAATCCCGGGTGTTGTTGTAACGGGGTTCGACCATCTACCCTCAGTTTCCTTTTACTTGTGAACAGTTAATGGAAGAGGGGCTCTCTCTCTCTCTCTCTCTCTCTCTCTCTCAAATGCATGAATGTTTTCCATGATCTCTCTCTCTCTCTCTCTCAAATGCATGAATGTTTTCTATAAAATCATTTTCACACGCAGCAAAGTTTTTATTGCCATAACTGGTTAAAATTGCTCAGAAAATAGTTCTACTCTAGTAGATTCACATCAGCCGTGCATTTGATGTCTAGGCCAGTCCCTTACGACGCTCCTGATTGGCTGTTGATAAGCCAGTCACAGGGCTGGAAAAAGACCCGAATTCAGTTGTTGTGTGTACAGAATAACTAAGTAAATAAACGAATAGATAAATATTAAGCAGATTAACTCGTCTTAGGATGAGAAGATAAATCGAAAGTCTTAAGATAAGGAAGCTTATGATGTAGAGAAAATTCCATTAGAACGATTAAAAGCATGATGCAGATAAAAATTTTAAAAAGTATGATAAATGAACGAACGAGACTAAACAGAAATACGATAAAGGAATGGAGACGAACAAGGATAAAGAGATGAAGAAAGAAAGGGGAAAGATTTTTATGTGGAGAATTGGGATTAAGAGCAGGGGAAGAATAATAAAAGATAGAGAGGAGAAGTGGAAAAGAATAAAGTAAGGGTTTCAAACCGAAGGAGAGAAGACGAATGAAACACGATTAAAAGGATAATAAAAAAAGACGAATTTAAGAAAAATTAGGGGAGGAGAGAGAGAGAGAGAGAGAGAGAGAGAGAGAGAGAGAGAGAGAGGGAAAAACGAAGGAAGGCGAAACTTAGTTCTTAAGTCCTAGTTGGTTCCCTGACTGACTTCGTAGATGGACGACGAAGCCAAAAAATCTCTCTCTCTCTCTCTCTTCTCTCAAAAAAAATCTCTCTCTCTCTCTCTCTCTTCTCTCTCTCTCTCCTCTCTCTCTTTATATATATATATATATATATATATATATATATATATATATATATATATATATATGACTGTTACTTTGTCGCTCTCTCTCTCTCTCTCTCTCGGTGGTGGTGCCTGTGTGCTTGACTCTTGCGCAAGGGAGAAAGTTGCATGATGGTCTTTCAACTTCCGTCAGCGTTTAGGTGTGTGGACGTGAGGAGCCACCTTTTGGTAACTGGTCACATAAGTTTTTTTTTTTTTTTTTTTTTTTTTTTTTTTTTTTTTTTTTTTCTTTTTTTTTTTTTTTTTTTTTTTTTTTTCGTTTTGAGTGAGAGTTTTTTCTCATTACTTTCTCTGTTGGGTGGTTGTGTGTCTTAGTGTGTGTGTGTGTGTGTGTGTTGGGAGTGTTCATATTTGTGAGGTTATAGATGGCGTTTTTCTCTTAAGTTTTATTTTATTTTATTTTTTTGTGGGGGTTGATATTCTCATATATAGTCTTAGGTTTTGGATGAATAAAATGGAAAGTGTATGACATCCATGTTGTTTTTTTTCTATTCTGTACATAGGCGCGCCCACGTGTGTGTGTGTGTGTGTGTTGTGTGTTTGTGTTTTACACTTCAACGCCCCATACCCATTCAGAAGGAATTTCGTACCATTTGTGATATTCAGCAAGCCTCCTAAAATTAGTTTGGCAGCCCTATATACCTCTCCATTATTCCTTGCAATCCACTACAGTCTCCTAACTATCACTTATCTAGTTTTATACACATGTATGTGTGTGTGTGTGTGTGTGTGTATGCTTGTGCGTGCGTAGAAGCGGCCGTGTATTTGCCACTCGCTTGTATATACTACTTCCTTTCATTCCATTCACCCTCGGCATCACGCATTGTATGGAGTGAAACTCCTATTGTCTTCCCTTTCTCAAATCCTGCTGGCTTTGAATCGAATGTGATTATTGTCATTGGAGGTGTATTTCGTCTGTCCTCTCTCTCTCTCTCTCTCTCTCTCTCTCTCTCTCTCTCTCTCTCTCTCTCTCTCGCGGTCACCATGGCAACAACATCTCCCTCCCTACTTTCCTTGACAACCCTTCATGCACCAATACTTATCTCCGCACAGAGAGAGAGAGAGAGAGAGAGAGAGAGAGAGAGCGATATATTCTGTATTCGAAGTAAGAGCTATATTTAGGGTTGCAATCTCTCTCTCTCTCACTCTCTCTCTCTCTCTCTCTCATATATATATATATATATATATATATATATATATATATATATATATATATATATATATATATATATTATCATATTCGAAGTAAGATTATATTTTAAGAGTTATAGTCTCTCTCTCTCTCTCTCTCTCTCTCTCTCTCTCTCAGGGCTTTAAAAGACATTAGGGAATGCCCCACAGAGGGGATAAAGGAGAAGAGAATGTTGTGAATGAAATATTTAAAGGGGAAAGCGTGCTTGCTTGCAAAGCAGCTGAGTGGGGTCTGTCAAAACTGGGGTGTCAAAGCAAAAAGGAATAATATGCCTCTTGTAAGGTCCTGTCAATTGCCACGTTTTTTGGCATTATGTTGTTCATTTATACTATTTAAGTTAAAAATTCAATTTTTCTTCTGTTTTACAGACAAATACATAAATGCACGTGACTTCATTATATAAGGGAATACCACAGGAAAGTGACAGGAAAAAGTGCAGTACCAAGGACTTTCTCGTGTTTATTCACGCATCTTCAGGCACTTTTATTTTATTTATTATTTATTTATTTATTTATTTATTTATTTATTTTTGTCCCCGAAGATACGTGAATAAACACGAGAAAGCGGTTGCTACTGAACTTCTGCCTGTCATTTTCCTGTGGTATTCGCTTATACACAAATACATATGTAGTACGTATATTGAGTTGTGTTCCACATAGGAATATGAAATATGTAAATGGTTAAGATATGCTAACAGTTTCCTCCTCCAGTGGACCTCATCTTGGAGCATATATTAGGGCATATTCTAACCATTTACATATTTCATTTTCGTATTTGGAATACAACTGAATAATGTATCTTCGCGTCCAAGAAGATTACCTGTATTAAATACGTGTACATTACTAAGTGTCCACCAATACCTTACATTTCGTTTGATTGTTATTCGACCTGAAAGAAAATGTTGTTCTAGAGGTTTTATTATTTCTGTGAGCTCTTGGATTATGTAGAGTGATGTTAGATTTCATCGAGAAGATATAAATATAAATTATATGTATGTTTTTATATGTATGTATGTATAGTTGTATATTTATATATATATATATATATATATATATATATATATATATATATATATATATATATATATTGTGTGTGTATGTATATGTTACTTGCATAGTTTTATAGAAGATAATAGATTTTCGTCACTTTTGCATTTTTTTAAGTAAATTAAAATTGACATCACTCTGGATCTTACATTTGAATTGGCGTATCTCGGAAATGTGCATTATTTAGTATTCTAAATAGCTATTTATTTTTCCATATAGAAAAAAAATTTTAAGTGGATAATTGGGACCTTTCTTAGGTAGTGACGCCCAAGGATTTTCAACCCGGCATATATCCACCTTTACTGTGGCGTGTTTTTAGTACAAGCCCGCTGGGGATGACCGTAGTAAAAAAAAAAAAAAAAAAAAAAAAAAAGACTGTCAGTATCATGAAGCTATGACCGCTATGACCCCCAAGGTACATTAGTCCTTAATAACGATCCCCGAAAACTCCTTGGGGTCACTATTTAGGAAAGATCAGATAATTGTCGCATAAAATGAACATTAAACGTTCGACCTTTTGTACTGACCTTTTCTGTTTTCTTTTCCAGGTAAATGATTGGTGGTGAAGCCCTTTAATGAATGGGCGGGCATGTTAACGTTCGAACGTGAGTTTTCATTCATTTTCCTCTATGAATAACCGTCAGACTTATAGATTGGTGATTACGGACGTTAAGTAGGGCTTGTCTATTTGAGCAGTGGTGTATAACTTCAGATGTATTCTGTGAATTACTGTTTTTAAAAGTGATTTTAACAGGGCTTTATAAAGTGATTTAAACAAAGGGTACAGTTATTTTGGGGGGTGGTCCAGCGAATTTTGAAAGCGTCATTTTGCGGATGTTATGACAAGCAGCTGAGGTCACATGAAGAAAATCCGGGGATCAAAGGCTTTAAATGGACTGAAGGCCATTCGAATATTATGTAAATGGGTTCGATAAAATCAAAAGACTATCGTTAACAAGAATGTCCGCAGAAGAGTAATCAAGCCTTAAGATATTGTTAGGAAAGCAGTCGATGATGCGAGAATGTTAGAAATAAGAAAGGGCTGAAGAATGTTTTGAAAAACTTTTAAAAAGTTGGGGGGGGGGGGGGGGGGGGGGGGGGGGGGCATTTTCAGAAACGATTCGAGGCAACGAGAAAATGAACAATGATGCAAGGTCACGGATGTATAATTTCCCATAAAGAATATTTGATCTTAAAAAGAAGCAAGGTCACTGGATCGCAATTATATCATTACTTTGACAAATTTAATCTGTTATTGAGTCAATGATACTGAGAATAAGGAAAACGGAAGCGGTGTCAGTGTTATTGTAAGTTTTGAATATTTTGGGACTGTTAAACTAAATCCTTTCCTAGTATCTCGTCAGAGTAGCTGAACGTTAATTTCAATCTTATCAGAAGGTGCAAGAAGGGATAAAGGTCATTTAAAGTCATTAAAAAGCAGATTGTCACTTAGGTTTATCGTCAGGCAAAGAAGTCTATTGGATTGGATTTCAAGGTCACTAGGAATTCTTTTTTTTTTTCTAAAGGGCGTCAGGGGATCCACAAATTGACCATTTACCCCCCCTGTGCATAAAGACGAAATTCCTGTGCATTTGTTGAATCAGCATCGTACTTTTTATTTTATTTTTTTTTACCACTTACCGTTGAGCATAAAAACGAAATTCCTTTGTGCATTCGTTGTGTTAAGAGCGACAGATACAATTTATTATCGTTTTCGTCGTATGCCCAGTCGTAGAATAAACAGTAAACAGTAACTTCTTGTAAAAAAATAATAAAAAAAAAGATAAAAAAAAATCCTCCAGAGAGCTGCGAGGTTTAAGGAATGCAGCAGCGAAGTTGAACCCGAGGATGGTGGTGACACAGGCACAAAGCATGTGGTTTGAGGAGAGAGAGAGAGAGAGAGAGAGAGAGAGAGAGAGAGAAAGGGTAAAAAAAAAAAAATAGTACAGAGGTGGGAGAAGGAGAGGCAGGTATTGGATGCGGTATCGGAGATAGTTGTGTGGAGGCTGAGAGAGAGAGAGAGAGAGAGAGAGAGAGCACTGGGCATTGGGGCGCTGTCTCTCGCTCTCGAGCAGGGCACAGCCGCAGCCACGCAGCCACAGCAGCGAAATTCCTGGCATACCTTCCTCTTCCACTCCTTCCCCCCCTCCCCCCCCTCCCCCCCCTCTCTCTCTCTTCCCCTCACCCTCTCTTCTTCCTTCCCTCCTCCCTCCCTCCACCCTCCCTTCATTCTTCCATGCTTCTCGCTTTCCATCCTCCGCCCACCCCATACCCACCCAATACCCCAGCACTGGTAACAGTGGGACACTCTCCTCAATACTTCTGCTTCCTTTCCGGAACAAATTCAGTTCTTGTGTCTTATCGATTATTATTGGACGTTTTTTTTCCCTTCCTTCATCACTTCTCTCTCTCTCTCTCTCTCTCTCTTCTCTCTCTCTCTCTTCTCTCTCTCTCTCTCTCTCTCTCTCATACCTTGCTGTCCATCCGGGTCATCATCTCTTCTCCTCCTCCTCCGCCTCCGCTTAGCAAACGGGTTACGGAGCTCACATGACCGAAAATTATCTCTTGCACACATCGGCCATGGAGAGAGAGAGAGAGAGAGAGAGAGAGAGAGAGAGAGAGAATGATAAGCAAGCAACTGAGTTTCCAAGGAATCTCAGCCTACAGTCGTATTACTACTTTCCTTCCACACACACACACAGAGAGAGAGAGAGAGAGAGAGAGAGAGGAGAGAGAGAGAGAGAGAGGGAGAGAGAATTGTGATAATGGGCAGAAGAACTTGTTTCTTCTGTCTGTGGCTTCAGGAGGCCCTTGATAGTGTTGTGATATAGTGATGATACGACAGAATCTGCCTCAAGTTCTTCTGACGCTGGTAATAGCTGTAGGTCAGGGTATGGATACTAGGATATAAGAACGTGCTGCGTAGTATTGGTTTAGATGTCATTGGTTTGATAAATTTGACATTGTGGACAGTGGTTTTCAGGGGAGAAATATATTATCCTTTATTTGCGTCTGCCCTCACCATATTCCAAATAGTAACTCTCTCTCTCTCTCTCTCTCTCTCTCTCTCTCTCTCTCTCTCTCTCTCTCTTTCCACTTTTCGTCATTATACAGGTAGGGCCTCAATGATCATAGGCCTTGACGATGTTAAGTGACCTTGACCTAATTTTCAAGGTCGTTGACGTATTTTTATTCTGCGCAAATAAAATTTGGAATAATATTTATTTTCATATCGTTTTAACTTGAGGCAAACCAATTTCGGCTTGGGAATTGATTCGTTGTTGCTGTGAAATGGGAAAGGAAACTACAAATTTTTAGATACCAAATGGATTGGTTTGAAATATGACTTGGAAAAAGTACAACTTTTAAGTATAATTTTTCTTAAGGAATTCAGTACAGTTTTCTTTAGTTTTGTTTTATGGCTATGTTTTGTTCATGTTTTATTTACTAAAGGTGACAAAAGCTTCTAATGAATGTTTGAATTTAATTTTTTCAATATTAAAATCTTTACAAAACTTAAATTTCTCCTCCTTTTGCATTTCTATATCCTGATAGGCCACTATAAATTCGGTTGTCTCTCTTTGCATCATTTTGACTTACTCGGGGAGTAAGCCTCCAAACTGCTTTTTTGTTATTCTTGTTGTTGTTGGGGTGATAGAAAATGTCTATGAAAGGTCTGAGAATGGCGTTTCGCGTTGAGTTAAAGATGCAGGAATTTTAGGATATGGATATTTATGATTTATATATTAGAATGAAAATGTAAAAAACAGGAATAGCGTGCATGTTAAACAGTACAGAAAAGTAATTTCTAATAAAATGTAGCATATTTGTTTTAATTTTCATTGGTAAAACACTATATTTGCAATTTTTTTTTTATGAAACCAGCAGCAGTTGTTATCATTGATTTAGTTAATGTAATACTGACCCGAATCATCATAATTATATATTGGGAATAGATAGCAACAGCACTGTAAGTCCAGGTTCCAGCACCTTGAGGTAAGCGCCTTAAGTCCGAAACGACTTAACCCGAACCTGATGTAACCCGGGGACTGCCTGCATCGTTCCGTTGCTCCCTGAAAATGTTGCCTGTTAGTGATAATAATTGACATTTATATTTCTGTGGTGAATTTATTATGCAACTTTTATGTAATCGTGCATATTTTGAGTTGTGTCAAATTCTCATCAAATAAGATTTGAATTAAGTTCAGTTGGCTAGTTGCATATTGGTATGTATATATATGTATATATATATTATATATATATATATATATATATATATATATATATATATATAGGGTAAGATGTACTTTGTAATCGCTTTTCGCTAAGCGTCGTTCATTGCAAAGATCTATGGATATCTTGAGCATTGTTAAAACGATTGAAAGATCTAGAGGCATTTTTAAAGTAATTGAAAGCCAAACTGTGAATATCATACGCAAGACGTAAGAAGAGTAATTCAGGCCTTGATAATAGCATAAGAAACGAGTCTACGTATCCCTATCTTTTCCCTGAAATGGACGAGAATCGGACGAGAATGTATCTGGTCGTAACATAGGTAGAAATCTGGAATTGGCAGCTGGCGTCTTTTCAAGAATCAGATTGCAGTTTGAGAGAGAGAGAGAGAGAGAGAGAGAGAGAGAGAGAGAGAGAGAGAGAGAGAGAGAAAGTCCATCGACCCGCAAACTAGAGATGCCTGAAATACTCCCTGGCAAGAGAGAGAAAGAGAGAGAATCACTCCTTCAGCGCAGTTCAGGGTAGATTGTATTGTCTTTGGTATTGATGTACCCAGTGCGAAGACCAGATTGTGTGCTCTCATACAAAGATGAAATCATTTTTTATTAAAATCATGAAACGCGAAAGGAGTAACGTGCATCTTATCGAAATGTTCAGTCTTGATCCATTTTAAGTGATATAACAAAACATTCGGCCTGCGGAAAGTACATAAACGTTTTTAAGGTTATTGCGCATCTTTCGTCCGTAAATTTAAAGTATTATGCACAAAGTACTGTACTACATCCGGCTCTGTAACCTGTAGTACGTAGAAGGGAGTAGGATTCTTTCGTACATTCCAGCACTCGAGAACATTGGAGGATGACGCAATCCTCCCAAGTCTCTTTGAATGTTGAGTTTTTGTTTATTTTTGGACCCATAAAGATTATTTTTATTTCCATCATTGGGAATGGAATAAAAAGGTAAAGAAAAACTCCTTTTTTAATAGTTTAAATCTCAACAAAACTGACAGTGTTGACGATAATACTGATATATATAAATATATATATATATATATATATATATATATATATATATATATATATATATATATATATGTGTGTTGTGTGTGTGCGTGTGTGTGTGTGTGTTTAATTTTCAGAGCTGCATTTGAAAGTAAATGCGTATTTCTTTCATGATTATGTGCGATTGAATAAGGTAATATGGCCAAAGTACACAGATTTATTATTATTCATTATTATTATTATTATTAAAGATGAATGGCAGTATAAGTGGAATTTGCAAATATCAGCCCTGATTAAAATAAGATAATAGGAAGGTTAAAAAGACCTTACACGAAATTAGTTATACTGATCCTGCCATTCTCTTTAACGATTATTATTATTATTATTATTATTATTATATTATAACTCTTCTATCATTCATTATCGTCTGGATATATTGTGTTTCGGAAGTATCGCTAACAGGGCCCAGTTCATTAGGAGTGACACGCTCTCTACGGTAAACAACATCCACCGCGTGACCTTGAAATGTTGGGAGGTAGGAATGCGGACAACAATTCGCTAATTATTATTATTAATTATTAATTATTATTATTATTAAATTATTATTATTATTATTATTATTATTATGTTATTATATTATTATTCCTCGAAAGTACAAGAGATTAATCCTCTCAGAAAAATGTCTTTCATACAGAACGAGCGACTGTTAGATGTATGGGGATGGTGTGTGTGTGTTTGTGTGTGTCCTTGTACGTGCGAATACCTGTTGCTTGGTCCGCCAAAACTCAAGGTCGCTCACGCCGCCATCCGCCGCCAATCTGGCACCAAACACACACACATTTTTTCTCCTCTCTCTCTCTCTCTCTCTCTCTCTCTCTCTCTCTCTCTCTCTACTCGGCCCGCTACGGACCTCTGCAAAACACAAACCGGGGAACACATCGGCAAAGAAAAAAATAAAACAAAAACAAACGGCAGGTGATGGGAAATGGGGGTGGGGGTGGGGGTGGTGGGGAATACCTAAAGGGGAGTGTTTTTTTTTGGGGGGTTGGGAGGGTTATTGTTTGTTTCCTCTGTCCCGAATTGCAGCATTCAAGCTGAGAGACTTGGCATTTGTATTTCCCAGTGAACGAGATGAGATTCGTCCTGATTT
>NC_061094.1:60580018-60664867 GCF_015104395.2 Macrobrachium nipponense
TTATGCAATTATTTTGGGCAAAGGTCAACCTTTGGATCTCTTTCTTTCATTTTCTGCTGAAAACTAAATTTTTTTGTTTGTGGTATATAGTGTGTGTGTGTGTGTGTGTGTGTGTTAGTGCACCTGTTTGTGCTTGCGTGCATGCAGAGGATTATCGAGTCTGGATGCTGGCATCCTGGAAAAAGCACTCCCCTCTGCCATGGATTATCAATTAAACTAAATGACTCCATTCTGCGTATACGCTTTCCTGCAGCAGTAGTAACGCCGTATTACCTTAATCTCTTTCCCATGTCCCCGCCCACCTACCCCAGGGTAAAGCCCTACCCAGTCCCGGGGTTCCCTTAAATGGGAAACGCTCTGAGCCGTCAATTTGTCAGTGCAATCACTCTGGGAGTGGCTTTGAGTACGCAAAGAACTTTCACTGAACAGTCGAGAATGCGACTTTTTTTTTTTTCCCCCTTTTTTTACCCTCGCTTTTTTTCTCCTCACCCTTTCTCTAGCGCAGTGAGAGATTTGGGGAATAATCTAGGTGGTGCTTTTAATTATGAATGTAATGGTATCAAAGAATAAGTTCTATCAAATTAGAACCTCAGTAATGGGAAAGTAATTGGTTGCTGTCATAGAGCATATCTGCTGTAATCTCCCTTTTCCCAAGGGCAAAATTAAGTCTCTCTCTTCTCTCTCTCTCTCTCTCTCTCTCTCTCTCTCTCTCTCTCTCTCTCTCATCACTTTAGCATGTGATTCCTTTATCACACACATTACCACATTGATTAATTCGAAATCACAATTGATAGGCAAATATAGATATATATATATATATATATATATATATATATTGACCCATAAAGCACTATTTGAACGTTGCAACCATATATTTCGGGCACGTTCAGGGGCACAGGAGGAAGTGACCCGAAAATAACGTTCAGATAGTGTTTAATGGGGCTCCTTTTATCCAAAATTATACTGTTGTATTACAGTAAAAGACGTTCATATATATATATATATATATATATATATATATATATATATATATATATGTGTGTGTGTGGTGTCTGTGTGTGTGTCTGCAAGAGTAATTTACAGTAAAGAACATTTAACTCATAATTACTCGCAAAGTTAATGATAAAAATACATATTTATGTCCCGAACTCTTGATTTTGACACCCAAGCCTCGTTTGAAAGTCCAGAATCAACGCAATTAAAATGACTTTTCAATCGTCCACCGTGGAATAACAAACAGAATTCGCAGAGAGAGAGGGGGGGGGGGGGAGAGAGAGCAGACGGGGGGGGGGGGGGCGGGGACTATCTCATTTTTTAAATACCATGATTAGGGGGAAAAGGCGTTGGCTCAGAGGGGGGGGGGGGGGATGGGGGAGAGACAGAGATGAGAGGGGGGGGATGAGAGAGAGAGACCATTATCCTCTTCATTTTCAAACAACGGCTAGGACAAAGGACCTTTCCTAATTCCTTTAAAAAAATGTCACAGGTGGAGCGAGTAGGTTGCAGATAAAGACTCGACCTTTCCATGTGGGAAAGTTGTGTTCTCCAGGTGAAAAGGATTCTGGCATTAAGCCCCCCCGGGGTAGGGAGGGCGTGAGTTGGCGCCACTTTTTTTTTCGTTCACACATTATATACCTTCTTTTTTTTCCAGTGTTTTGGTCGTGCGAATTGCTTTTTTTTTTTATAATCCCAGAAATTTCTTTGATAAATTTTGAATTACAGAGTATAAAAACATTATGACTGTTCTAGGAACAACAATGGTTTTTTTTTGTTATTAATAAAAATTTTTTCTGTATCTTAGCAAAAACAATCTGAAGGATATCAAATTACACAAATACAGAAATATTCCAAATAGATCAGTATTACTACTACTACTGCTACTACTACTATACTACTACTACTACTTCTACGACTATTATATTATTATTATTATTATTATTATTATTATATTTATATTATTATTATTATATTATTATTATATTATTAGTTAGTATTATTCAGAAGATGAACCCTATTCGTATGGAACAAGCCCTCAGGGATTTATTAACTCTAAATTCAAGCTTCCATCCATGCAAAGCGCCTATGTATGTTTTGTCTGTATCTTATGTATGTATGTATGTATATATGCGTGTGTGTGTTTGTATATATATATATATATATATATATATATATATATATATATATATATATATATATATACTAGACATTCAGTTCATATTTTTGTACCTTGAATTAACCCGCTGGACTGTGCACCTGTTTCTCGTTTCTATTCATGATACTTTAATTGGACTGAGACATGATGTGTGAATAATGGGATCGACGACAGTAGGCCGCTCTGATCCGTGTTGTTTCTTCTTTCAGTCTCCAGACCTTTGATCGTCTGCTGTCTGAAAGATAAGCGTTGTATCTTAAAGGGAAACAACCTTGGTCATCACTCATATATATATTTTTTTCTATCAAGCCTCAAATATCGTTTAATAATTAATCAGTTCGCTTTATTTCGGATGTTAAACGATGTTTGTTTGCCTTAGTATTAATGAGTAATAATCTTACTATAATTGGCGTAATGTCTGTCCGTCCGTCTGTCATTCAATCACGGCCAAACGGTTGGTCCGAAGGGCATGAAACTTGGCAGGATTATAGTGGGGACCCCTAAGATGGTTTATAATGGGGTTTCATCCTACCTCCTCCCCCCTCCCCTCCGAAGGGGGTTGGGGCTGAGAAGGGATTCCCTGAAACAGAGCTGGTTCTGCCCGTGAAACTAGGCTGGTTACGCCCGATGACTTAGTTTACGAATTTTCATACATATTTTTTGTATACATATGTTTGCTAGTTAAATAAATTTCATGTGTGCGTCAGTGATAAAAGAATTCAGTATATATTTGATCTCATCGCCGTGATTCATATAGTAAAAGCATTATGCTACAAATGGCCTTTAGTACCTAGCTCGCTCTACCTCAGAAATAATATATTTTCATATGTATGTTAACCGAAGGGGAATTTTTTTAGTTGTTGATAAGAAGTTACGAGACGACGATCTTGTTATCAGCTTAAAAAAAATTCCCCCTTCGGTTAACATGTATGAAAATATGTTATTTCCGTGGTAGAGCAAATTGGATATTAAAGGACGTTTGTAGAGAGAGAGAGAGAGAGAGAGAGAGAGAGAGAGTGTGTCTTCATAGGCTCTCATTCAAGCTGTGACCACGGTGCTCTCGTCGCTCCATTGGTTTCTCTCTCACCTTTCGGGAGAAAATTAAAGATTTTTAAAAATAGCTTTAATTCTCACTTCGTCTCGATGGTCACCATAACAGCCAGAAATAACGTGAATTCTGAAAAGCATCGACGCACTTTTGATGTCATTATCATTCATATGAAACGATATCCTCTTTTCCTTTCCAACTCAGTAACATAAAACCATCTCATTAACTCTTTAAAAGTTTTCGGTCATCATGAAACATTATAAGGTAAAATTACGAAAGTCCCAGTTCATTATAAATCACCTGAGGATAATGAACGGTACTTTTTTTCATCTCATTATGCAGAACATCATACCGGGTGTAATGAGTTTCATGCCCTATTTACTGAACCTTCGTGTTCAATACTGTGACCTCATTTTTTTGGGGGGAGTTGGGGTTTTGGGGCGGCGGCTGATATGGTAATTATGTCGTGCACCGGAGACGTAACCATTTGTACGTCATTTTAAGCTTCTGTGTTCCTTTATATATATAATATATATATATATATATATATATATATATATATATATATATCTGCCGTGCTACTGTCGACTATAGCAGGAAACTATGTACCTAGCAGTTATTCGATTTTAGTAGAAAATTAAATCTAGCAACCTCTAATCTCTCTCTCTCTCTCTCTCTCTCTCTCTCTCTCTCTCTCTCTCTCTCTCTCTCTCTCTCTCTCTCTCTCTCTCGAATACGAGCTCCCTATTCTACTTATGTTCGTTGTGTTCATAGTAGAAGTGCCACTTGTTCCCAAACCAGCTAGGGACTTACGTAATTCTATCCTGAGGTTTCAAGCACTGTTAGGGTGAATTCCTGCAAGCACTGTTAAGGGGAATTCCTTACGTCCGCTAGACCTTGTCACGGAAGGGGACGTTTAAAGAATTATTTCGTGTGTTTTTCGTGTGTTGATCCTTTCCGTTTTTAGTTGTTCCTGTGTTCCCTCTTTTTCTGTGGGTGGTTCTTCTGCTATTAATATGTTTTCTTGTAATGAGTCGTGAGTGGTTCTTTGGAGAAGTTTTATTTTGAAGAGCTTATAATAATAATAATAATAATAATAATAATAATAATAATAATCGAACAGAGTCCTAAAGCTTTCTGGACAGATTTATCTTTAAATATTTACATATACATAACTGTGGATTTATTTCTCCAGTAATAATAAGAATAGTAAGAAAAGTGATGGACTCCTAAAGAGGTAGGATGTAACCCGGAACCTCACACTATAAATACCACCCAGTCGAATTGGAGGACTGTGATAAAAAAAAAAAAAAAAAAAAAATAATAATAATAATAATAAATTCGATATCATCATCATTCCTTATTTCTTACGCAAATTATTGAAGATCTTTAATCATTATATCCTCTCGTATCATTCTGCTTATTCAATTGACATTCTTAGATGTTTTCTAAACCTATTAATGTTAAGTTCAAATCCAGCGTTCTGTCTTGTTTGGATCCCTATAAGATGTTGGTATGAAGTTGGTAAATATTTTTACCATTATATTTTTATACCTGTTAATTTAAAGTTTGTGGGTTTTTTAGTCGTTTTTAAATAATATTTTTATACGCATTAATTTAAAGTTTATGGGCCTTTTGTGTTATTTTAATAAATTTGTATACCTATTGATTGAAAGTTTATGGGTTTTTTTGTGGATTTTTGTTAGATATATATACCTGTTGATTTAAAGTACATGGGGTTTTTGTATGTTTTTTTTTTTAATTAAATCTTTGTACGTATTGATTTAAAGTTTGTGGTTTTTGTCAGTGGATTTTAAGGTTACGGGGTTTTTAGTGTGTGTGTGTTTTTTTTTTTTTTTTTTTTTTGTACCTGTTGATTTAAAGTTTATAGGATTTTTTAGTGTTTTGTATGAAATTTTTATATCTACCTGTTGATTTAGTTTATGTGGTTTTTTTAGTTTTTTTTTTATTAAAATTTTATACCTACCTGTTGATTTGAATTTTATAGTTTTTTTTAGTGGTTTTTGATTAATTTTTTTTACCTATTGATTTAAGTTTATGGTTTTTTTTAAATTAAATTTTTATACCTGTTGATTTAAGGTTTATGGGTTTTTTTTTATTAAATGTTTATACCTGTTGATTAAATTTTTTTGTTCTCGTGGCCGGGCGCGGCCATTCAGATGTAAAAATAATTCTCGCTCGTTCTGCTGTCTCGTGTTCGGAATAGAAAACAGGGTCACGCAGTGACCTTTGGTGCCCTGTGCAGGTATCAGTAATAATAATTGTTGAAATGTTTCCCTGTATCTGATATTGCAGACCCGCAAAAAAAGCATTCTTTCTTTTGTTGATCTAATATTACTCAACATTCCGACGCCCTTAGCGCGTCTATCCGAGTCAGTAAGCAGGAGCTTTCTTTATTTTGCCAGACTTTGCCGAATATTCGAAGGTAATCTTTATTAGCTTTGCAAATATTACTCAACGTTAAATCATGAGTCCGAATGGGAAATTCTTCCTCAACTGATATTATAGCTAACTCTCTCTCTCTCTCTCTCTCTCTCTCTCTCTCTCTCTCTCTCTCTCTCTCTCTCTCTCTCTGTAGTTCTTGATGTAAATTATTTCAAGGTAAAGTGAATTCGATATTGAGGGATATTCTTTGGCTTGATATTTGAGCGCAGAACAAAGTCAGCATGAGAATTGTTTAAAAAAATTTATATATATATATATATATATATATATATATATGTATATAGGATATACATAGTACATACAGAATGCATACTGTAGCTATATGTATATTTAGATAATTACTATTATACATGCATAATGCAGTGTATATTTCATGCCCTAAGAGTATTACATTAACATACGGTCACGGATATCGGCGATTGGAACGCTTTGTGACGACCCCCACCCCCTCCCCCCCCTCCCCTACCCCACCCCACCCCTATTTTTGTGAGAGGACGCTCCCACTTATAATCCTCTTTGGTTTGGCGATGTGACAAAGCAGCAGCTGCTGTGATGCTGGTTCTGCTGTTCTGCTGCCCCCCGTAATAGCATCGACATTAGCTGCAACGGATATAACGATCATAATCATAATCATTATAATAAATCCGGTAATAGGGCTTTTTTTCACAAGGGGGTCTCCGTCCCCTGTTATTTTATTCAGAGGCGATCTCATTATGACTGATAATTGTATGGGGGGAAGGGGAGGGGGGAAGAGGGGGGGGCTGGGAATATGATGTCCCGTTTTTTATGTAATCATTAATTATTTATATTACATTATCCCTTTATGTTAATTTTACATAATTGATGTCGTCCGTTTGATGTTCGTAATGCAATCAGTGTTGTTTTCTCGTGTTTGTGTTTATTATTTTCGTTACCTATTTTTGTCCCTAACGCGCAAATGGCATATTGATATGAATTAAGTATATATGTATTTAATGCGTATCGTTTTCATGATAAATATATATAATTTCACCCAACGCTCTTTCCCCTTCCCTCAATATTTAATATTACGGAACATTCACCCTCACTCACGTTGGTAGCCGCTTTTTCTCCGATTCCTACCCGCAAGCCGCATCGCTTTGAATTGGCTCGATTTCTCCCCAGGTGAAATAAGAGATAAGGTAGTCTCTCTCTCTCTCTCTCTCTCTCTCTCTCTCTCTCTCTCTCTCTCTGTGGCTTCATCACTCAAGGCGTTTTTAATGTCATCGTATATGACAGGCGAAAGAAGTAAGAAGGTGGGGAGGGGGGGGGTTGGGGGGGGGGTTATGAGAACGCGACTGTTGGTTGTGTGGGGGGAGGGAGGGAGGGAGCAGGCTTCGATGCGACTCTGTTTTCGATTGAGTTATATTTAGTACACAAGTGAAACACTTTTATCCTTGAAAACGCATAGTCATTTTCCTGTGCTTTTTTTCTACGGTAATTATAAAATAAATGAAAACCTCACAGCAACAGTTATACAAGGATTCCATAATAACCATGTATTCTTATTATTATTATTATCATCATTTCATCTAAACCTTTAAACAATAGTGGATGTTCTGGTTGTCCACTTATCCTCAAGAAATTGAGAAGTGATCATATTTAGATTCTACGCTTCCTTGGTATGAATGATGCTATAAGGTATTTTTTATATAAGGTATTTTATATATGAAAATAACGATAGTATAAAAACACAGGAAAATACTAATGCATTTTCAAGTCATAATAGTTTATTTGTGTACCAACAAGAGCAATATCATGAACAACCATAATTATATTGGAATTTGTGATAGCGGTTGTAACCCCATAGTAGTTAATCCATCATCAATTGACTATTCAGAGTCAGACAGAATAGAAATTGAGACCACCACCTTATAATTGTAAAGCCGAATGCATCGAGGTGCTCTTCTTATTAGTAGGAATTCTTATCTTCTATTTTTCTGAGTATAACTGTCTCCTCCCTTCTTATCTCGACTTCGCACCGGCTTTCGATAAAATTAACCTTTCAAAATATTCAGGAAACTCGTGTAAAAGACAGTAAAGACAGTAAGTCGGTTCATAAGGAATTCGTTGCACAACTTCCTGTCAAGTCGCTGAAATCAAATATTCAGTTGTGTACAATCTGTAACAGCCCCAATTCACATCCTTGTTTTTTTTTCCGTCTTCCTGATAAAAGACAGATAACAGTAAGGTTCGTTTAACCTCTCTTCGCTGATGATTCAGGCTTGTCATTCATGTTAGATTTTCGAGGAAGCTAGGAACAGTTTCCAATTAAACAAGATTGTTTAATTGTTTATTGTGAGCTTTCTTTGGTTCAGACAATTTTTTTTTTCTTTCTTTTCAAAGGAACAAATTGAACCCTTAATGTTTGGGTCAGGTGGGTAAGATTTCACCCGTCACTTATTATCTATTGCTCACCAATATGGTCTACAGCCAGATAAGGGAATGCTGCACATTTCATTAAAAAAAAATAATTTGAAAAAATTGATATTTGCCAAAGTTTCTGTATGGTACCGAACTCAGTGCCTAGTTAGGAGGCAGACGCTTGAAATAGTGTACATTCACGTAAGCGTAGAAGGCACAATTCGAAATCTACCGTCGCATCCATTAAAACAGGAGACTTTTGTCCTTCGTTTAACCACAGTCCTTGAGCTGAGGTTTGATGCTTTCTACTACATCAACTTCCTCTGAAATTGTTCGTACTTTAATTGCACTTACAATTTCAAACTGCATCTCCGTTGGTTGGGCTTCAAACTTCGTCTCCTTTGGTTAGTCAAGGTCCAGAATTCCACACCAGTCTTCTTTAGGATGATTGATTGATTTATGGCTGCTAAAATTAGCGTCACATTTTTGGTCATTTCAATCTAAAACAACCACCAACCAAACCTCAAAGAGTATGAAAATCTCCCCTTGCAGACGCCAGCCAATACTAGCCAACTATTGCACTAAAGAAATCAGACAAAATCATGTATTTAATTCTTATGAACCTGAATCATTTTAATTTATTTATTTGTCATCTCATTGATAGTTGCTTTATTTATTTTTCATCTAATTGATAATTACTTTATTTATTTGTTTGTCATGTGATTGATAGTTACTGTTTATAAGGCCAAATAGAATCCAGCAACTCCTCAGCGTAACGTAGCTCTGCATAACGTGAAACTCATTACCAGGGAAATAAATTACTGACTGGGAAGGTAATTAACAAAATCCTTTGTAAGTAATTGGAGTGTGTGTGTGTGTGTGTGTGTGTGTGTAGGTTACGTTGAGTGAGAATTGTCCCTAGGCACTCTTTTCAAAGCATCTCTGTCCATTCTGAAGATCCAGTGGTTCTCTTCAGTTAAAAGTTAATTGTATCTTGAATTGGAGTGGTGTCTTAGACTCTCTCTCCTCTCTCTCTCTCTCTCTCTCTCTCTCTCTCTCTCTCTCTCTCTCTCTTCTTCTTCTTCTTCTTCTTTGAAAGCAATGCATTACCACCCTAAAACAGTTCACCTTGTATTTTGATGATTTATTAATATTTTTATCTATTGATTAATTGATCTTTTTTCTAATTTATTTTCTGATAAGGGATCTCTCATTCTGTGTTTCCATATGAATAAGGGTTTATTTTCTGAATAATAATAATAATAATAATAATAATAATAATAATAATAATAATAATAATATATCTTATAAGTATGTGTACTGTCATTGCTATCGAATGGTTAGTATATATAATATAGTTACCCTTCCAAATGAACGACTATCACCCAGCGGTCTTTTGCGCTCATGCTCAGGCAAAGACACAAGGAAATGAATAGTTTAGACTAGTAATACTACTACCACGCCAACTTCTGTGAAAAACAATATCGAATGGTCGCTAGCGTCACTCTTCTGAATGAAGAACCTTCACTCAGCGGTCTTTTGAGCTTATAGGGATGTTTACCTCCCTGGTAAACTATGCTGGGAAACGCATAGTTCTGCTACAAACCACTACTACTACTACTACTACTACTACTATAAATACTCCTACTACTTTGAAAACAGTATCGAAAACATGGTATTGGCCCTTTTCCTAAATAAAAATCAGTATTCTTGTGCTCATGCTCAGGCAAAGATGTAAGGAAATGGATAGTTCTACGGCAGACTATTCCCAATACTACTCTTACTAATTATACTATTTGAAAAATAGTGATTTTTTTTTATCGTCATTTCAGATTTGTGATGGAGGAGTCGGAGGAAAGCGCGTCGTCACTATAGGCGTCCACGACACCATCATGAGCCACACCACGATCAGGGTGAGTTTCTTGGGCGACCAACCCTTTTTTTTTTTTTTTTTTTTTTTTTTTTTTTTTTTTTTTTTTTTGCCGATGTTGATTTTTTCCTTTGTTGTTTGTATTGTTTTTATTAATGAATTTATATATTTGTTTATTTATTTGTATATTTATTTATTGTTTGAAGGGATATTTTTGGGAGGAATCGAAGACTATCTTCAGGACGTGAATGATAAAGGCAGATAATAGTTTGTTTCAAGTCGTATCTTGCTTATGGCGATGTGTTGAAGGTACAGATATAATTATTATTTTTTATTTCGTTACGATATAAAATCACTCCCAGATAAGAGATAACAGAATATCTGAATATCGTCGCCGATAAGCGAGAAGTTTTTCTCCTTCGTAATATGTAACTGTAAGTCTTGTAACTCTTTATTGTAGTTCTTTTAGTAGCATTTACCTGAAGGAAGTGGTTATAGAAATGGCGATCGTTATGGCTTTATTTAAGAAGACCGTGCTGAATTCGGGTGTTTAATGAGAGCTGTGTGTTAGAGATTTATATACGTAAGTATTGAGTGGAAAGTCTGTGACACGTTTCATTCAGGTAGAGACGAACAGGACGCGTAATAGAGATGTTCAGTGATATACCGATAATCTCATGAATTCTTCTTCTTCTTCTTATTATTATTATTATTATTATTATTATTATTATTATTATTATTATTACTACAAAATACTCTTTACAGCAGGAATCTTGAAATGGAAAAACAAATCCACTGCTATGCATGTTTACTTATATTTAAAGGTAAATCGGTGCAGAGAACTTTCGGGAATCTGTTCGGTTCCCCTGCTCAGTCTGAGATTGACAACGGGAATCTAACAGATTCCCGAAAACTCTCTGCACAGATTTATCTTTAAATATGTAGTACAACGTACATAACTGCGGGTTTATTTCTACGTTATTATTATTTTATTAGTTATTATTTTTTTTTTTTTTTTTTTTTTTTTTTTTTTTTTTTTTTTTTTTTTTTTGCTCTATCACAGTCCTCCAATTCGACTGGGTGGTATTTATAGTGTGGGGTTCCGGGTTGCATCCTGCTCCTTAGGAGTCCATTACTTTTCTTACTATGTGTGCCGTTTCTAGGATCACACTCTTCTGCATGAGGCCCGGAGCTACTTCAGCCTCTAGTTTTTCCAGATTTCTTTTCAGGGATCTTGGGATCGTGCCTAGTGCTCCTATGATTATGGGTACGATTTCCACTGGCATATTCCCATATCCTTCCTTATTTCTATTTTCAGATCTTGATACTTATCCATTTTTTCCCTCTCTTTCTCTTCAACTCTGGTGTCCCATGGTATTGCGACATCAATGAGTGATACTTTCTTCTTGACTTTGTCAATCAACGTCACGTCTGGTCTGTTTGCACGTATCACCCTATCCGTTCTGATACCATAGTCCCAGAGGATCTTTGCGTGATCGTTTTCTATCACTCCTTCAGGTTGGTGCTCGTACCACTTATTACTGCAAGGTAGCTGATGTTTCTTGCACAGGCTCCAGTGGAGGGCTTTGGCCACTGAATCATGCCTCTTTTTGTACTGGTTCTTTGCAAGTGCCGGGCATTCACTTGCTATGTGGTTTATGGTTTCATTTTTCGTATTGCACTTCCTACATATTGGGAGAGATGTTATTTCGTCTATCGTTCTTTGAACATACCTGGTTCTTAGGGCCTGATCTTGTGCCGCTCGTTATCATTCCTTCAGTTTCCTTCTTTAGCTCTCCCCTCTGTAGCCATTGCCAATTGTCATCGCTGGCTAGTTCTTTAGTCTGTCTCATGTATTGTCCGTGCATTGGTTTGTTGTGCCAGTCCTCCTGTTCTTTCTGTCTTTCTCCTGTCTCTGTATATTTCTGGGTCTTCGTCTACTTTTATTAGTCCTTCTTCCCATGCACTCTTTAGCCACTCGTCTTCACTGGTTTTCAGATATTGCCCCAGTGCTCTGTTTTCGATGTTGACGCAGTCCTCTATACTTAGTAGTCCTCTCCCTCCTTCCTTTCGTGTTATGTATAGTCTGTCCGTATTTGCTCTTGGGTGTAGTGCTTTGTGTATTGTCATTTGTTTCCTGGTTTTCTGATCTATGCTGCGGAGTTCTGCCTTCGTCCATTCCACTATCCTGCGCTGTATCTGATTACTGGCATGCCATGTGTTTTATGGCTTTTATCATATTTCCGGCGTTGAGTTTTGACTTGAGTATCGCCTTGAGTCTCTGCATATATTCTTTCCTGATCGTGGTCTTCATCTCTTGGTGTTTTATATATCCTCCTTCCATTATTCCCAGGTATTTGTATCCTGTCTCATCATATGTGTTTGATGTTGCTCCCATCTGGTAGCTTTATCCCTTCAGTTCTCGTTACTTTGCCTTTTTGTATGTTGACTAAGGCGCATTTTTCTATTCCAAACTCCATCCTGATGTCCCCAGATACAATCCTTACAGTCTGGATTAGGGTATCTATTTCCTTGATGCTCTTACCATACAGCTTGATGTCGTCCATGAACATCAGATGGTTGATTCTGTTGCCTCTTTTCTTGAGTTGGTACCCGGCATCCATCTTCCGTAGTACTTTTGTCATGGGAATCATGGCTACTACGAAGAGTAGTGGGGACAGTGAGTCGCCCTGGAAGATCCCTCTCTGATATTAACCTCTGCTAGTTTTATTCCAGAGCTTGTAAGTATTGTATTCCAGTTGCGCATTGTATTTTTGAGGAAGCTGATGGTATTTTCCTCTGCCCCATATATTTTCAGGCATTCTATTAGCCATGTGTGTGGTATCATGTCGAAGGCTTTCTTATAGTCTATCCATGCCATGCTTAGGTTGGTTTTCCTTCTCCTACTGTTCTTCATTACCATTTTGTCTATCAGGAGCTGGTCTTTTGTGCCCCTACACTTCCTTCTGCAGCCTTTCTGTTGGTGGGGATGGTGTTTGTCTCCTCTAGGTAGTTGTATAGCCTTTCACTGATGATACCTGTTAGTAACTTCCACATTATTGGTAGGCAGGTGATAGGCCTGTAGTTACTGGCTATATTTCCCTTACTCTTGTCTTTTTGTACTAAGGATGTTCTTCCTGTGGTCATCCATTTGGGTGCTTGGTGATTTGAGATACAATGCTGGAGTTGTTCGCTATCTAGGGTGTAGGGCCTTGAAGTTTTTTGAGCCAGTATCCATGGACTTCATCGGGACCTGGGGCTTTCCAGTTTGGCATTTTCTTAGTTGGTGTCTGACTGTGTCTGTCGTGATGTCTGTGAATCTTTGTTTTATTCTCCCTGTTTCTTCTTCCTTGACTTCCTGGAGCCATGTTGCATGTTTGTTGTGTGATACCGGATTGCTCCATATGTTTTCCCAGAGTCTCTTACTTGGTTCGGCTTCAGGAATTTCTGGGTGGTTGTCTTCCCCTCTTAGTTGGCTGTATAGTCTTTTCTGGTTGGTTCCGAATAGTTTGTTCTGTTGGTATCCCATTATTACCTGTTCATGTACCGTTGGATCTTGTGTGCTTTGGCCTAAGCCTCTGTTTTACATCTTCTATTGTGTTGTTTAGTCCCTCCCCTCTTGTACTTTGTATTTCTCGTTGAGTTCTCCCTTGTTTTCTTGCTTCTTAGCCTTTTTTCTGCCATCTCTTTCAGTTTACTCAAGTCAGATCTCATCACCATGATTTGCTTTTCCAGGCGCCTGTTGGGTTGGTTGTGACGGTGGTGTTGGTGTTCGAATCCCCATCAGTTCTGCTACTAATCTTGCTCCTGCATATGTCAAGTTATTTGTTTCTGTGATACTGGTGGTGTGTATTAGGCCCATTATTTCATTGACCTCACTTGTTTTCTCCCTTAATTTCTTGTTGTTGTAGGCTTTCATGGAGGGGATTTTTGTTCTCTGTATCTGGCTCCATCCATTGTCTAATCTTTTCTACCCATTCCGTCCTCTCTGTTACTTCGTCGGTGTTTCTTCGTGTGTCGTTGTTTGATACCTCATCCTCCCTGTCGTCCTTCTGTGGCAAAATCGTCTCTCAGTTCGTCTTCGGGTAATTCGTTGTCGTGTGACATTTCCTTTCCAGTTCTCTCTTTCTGTTGGGGAGAGCCAGTTCTTTTTCTTTATGTTCCTTACTTGGTCTGCCAGCCTCTGCTCTGTTTGGGGGGTGTTATTCCTCTCATTCCAGATGTTGACCAATCTTCTTCTATATCCTCTCTCCGTCGGGTTTTTGCTTCTGATGTAGCATCTCCATATTTCCTTATTTCTTCTCTTGTCCATTTCTTCCTTTTTGCTTCTGTAGCTCCAATCTCAGGCTGTTGATTACTTTCGTTGTGGTGATCAGTTGCTGGATGACGACCTCCAAGTACCTGACCGTCTTCCCCTACAATTGGGTTGAATACCTGGTTGCCGGACGAAGCTCCTCTGTTGCCAGAGGTTCCATTTACGTCGTTGTCGTTTATTCCTTCATTTCTTTCCATCATTGCTGAGTTTTGCTATTTAACCCATAGCTGGACCCTAACCCATCAGGGATAGGTACTCATTTACAGCCGAGTAGACTGAGGAAATTATGGTAAAGATCCTTTCCCAAGGAATCAACGCCGAGGAGAGCGGTCACCCATCCAACGACTGACCAGCCCCAATGTTGCTTAACTTGACTTAAGTCTATTGACGACCTAACCCACTCCTCCACGGCGCCACATATTATTATTATTATTATTATTATTATTATTATTATTATTATTATTATTATTATTATTATTATTATTATTATTATTATTATTATTATTATTATTATTATAGGTTAGCGTGACGAGACCACAGAGTCACATTGCTAGGTAGGAAGAAACTAGAGGGTTGAATATTGAAAAAAAGTTATAAAGTATCTTGGATGGAATCTAAAGTATAATATCACATCTGTAGTCTCGGGTTGAAGTGAGAATTCGGAGAGAAAGAGAATATGAGAGTCAGGTGGGAATTAAAAAAGAAAAAAAATTCTTTAACTAAAAAGAGAACGAGAGCTAAAAGGAAACCAAGGAAAACTGAAAGATTGTGGAATGGAATAATTCACAATAGTTTGCAGTAGACATAGAGAAAGGCTATAAGGTCTATTAGCATAAGTGGTCGAGTCTTGTGGGGAGAACGAGAGAGAAAAAAGATTAATATTACACATTAGCTTCAGGAACAAGGTTTTAGAAAGACGTGGATTTAGTGACCGGATAAAGCATTAAAAAGAAATACCCTTTACATATAGGAAGTAAAGACCGTACAGTGTGGAAGACAGTGCTCAATAGAACTGGCTTAAAAGCTTGACGTAATAAGCTGATAATGAAGCTTTTTGACTACCTTTTCTGTCAAGTTTTTCTGATTAGTGAATATAAGCTTCGTTTCTCTGTCGCTCAATTAGTCCAGTTTTTTTTTTTTTTTTTTTTTTTTTTTTTTTTTTTTTTTTTTTGGGGGGGGGGGCGGCAGTCGCTTGCCCAATTTTATTTTAATTTCTTTCCAACTACCGCACGATGTCACATGTTCGTCCAGGGGTCTCGTTGTAAAACAAGACTTCATTAAAATTTCTTTTCAGTTTTTCAAACTGGGGACCTGGCTGCATTAAAAAAGAGAGAGAGGGGATATTCGTGTATTTTTTTTAATCAGATTCAAGCTGGTCATCCCCGAATTTTAAGCCCGAATTTCCATCGACATGAGAGATACGGTCCTTTGTTTCAGACAAAGATCTCGTTAATGTAATCGGAGAATATAGCAAGTTGGTTCCTTTGAGAAATGAAACCGGCCTCATCATAGCCTGCCTTTGAAATGACCGAAGGTCTCTCTCTCTCTCTCTCTCTCTCTCTTCTCTCTCTCTCTCTCTCTCTCTCTCTCTCTCTGTATGGAAGAGTTTAAAAGAAAGATAGACAAAATCATGAGGACACTGTGAATGCACAGTAAAACCTTCTCCTACAGATAAGTGAGCACACGATGTCTCTTCGGATGGACTAACAAGTCTCAGTGACATCCTAATCCTTGTAACTCTCTCTCTCTCTCTCTCTCTCTCTCTCTCACACACTAGTAGTAGGTGTTTTGAGTTTGATGATGGTGATGATACGTTAGGTAGTAATCAGGACAAAAAAAAGCTATTTGATATATAATATATATATAATATTATATAATATATAATATTATATATATATCACAATAGCTTTTTTCCTGCTTACTACCTAACGTATCATCACCATCATCAAGAAATATATATATATATATATATATATATATATATATATATATATATATATATATATATATATATTCTTATGAGTTACAGGGAACAAAATCACCCGACTGGCTGTTATGTTTGCCATGTATTTGGTTTTGGCGTTATTAATCTATTTTTTATTTATTTTTTTGTTAAAGCCTTCATTTCTGTTTTCGTTTTAACTTTGGGTTTAGTTTTCGTTTGTGTGTGCGTGTGTGTGTGACTTGAGCATGGTTTTACTGATTTCCTGCAGCTAAAACGGATGATAAAAGTTGGTAGAGAAAGTGTGTTTCATCGACTTGAGACAAGACGCGGTAATATTTGAATACTCGATTGGCTGTCAGTCAAAAATCTGAATTAATTCTCTCATCGGGACATCAGCCTGACCTTTCGATGTTCACGATTGTGTCATCTGTCAGTCAGTGTGCGTGTGTGTGTCTGTGTGTGTGTGTGTGCGTTTGTGTGTGTGTATGTTTGTATGTTTGACATTTCCCAGGTCTGTGTTTATTTGTTGAAACAAAACAGTTTTTCGTATCCTTATTTATTTTTTGGTGTGTTAAAATATGTCTAGTTTTGTAATGTTAGTGTTATTTATAGTCTGATGTCACTTATGACTCCAGTAATTAAGTAATCATTTTGCATAATGATTTGAGCGATGTACTGTAATGAGTAATTGTCTAGATATAGTAAAAAGTAATGTGTGAGTATTAATCCTACTCCTATGCAATGATAGTCGAAAACCTTATAATTATTCTACGTGGAAATTGTCATTTACCCTTATTCCAATGTCTAATTTTAGTTTTTATATCTACGTAATTTTCATACTAATTTCTCATTGTCTTTCTGATTTGATTTTTTTTCACGGAAATTGTATCACAGTATATGTTTTTGTTATAAATGAATTTTAACGTTTTTATTGCTGGCCACTGTTTTTTTTTTATTTCATGTTGTATTGTAGGTTTGCATATTTTAGTTTTTTCAGGAAATATATATTTTTAGTTTTTTTTTTTGTTCTGAACGAAAAACACCATTTTTGGCCCTGTGATATACTAGTTTTTATTAGTATATTTTTCATTAGTATTGACAAACATACAACAAATGGAAATGGGAAATGTTCCTGATTCATGACTTATACTTTTAATGTCTGTCATTTCATTGAATACCTTTTTCTTCCTAGAACTTTCACGACCTTATTTATAGGTGTAATTGTTAATTTTAGAGATTATTAGGTGTACAAGTTACAGAAAATGCTGTTTTAAAGATTAATTTACTTTATATAATCTGTTTTATTGAATGTTTATCTAATCAGTTTTATTGAATATTTTTATTCTCAATATCTGGCATTCTATTCTGATCATACACTACCTGACAGTTCACAGAGAATGGCTGATTCATTATCAACCAGGAAACGCATCGTCATAAATATATATGTAATAAAGAGATTCTTCAGGAAATCGCATAAGCAAAACAAAAGCTTCTTAAAGGAGTAACAAGGCTGAAAATAATTGCACAGGAATGTGGTTATTTGTCCTTAATAAAAATACGTTAAAACTTAGATCGCAGTGATGTTGTGGATGGTTATTATAAAGAAAATATAATTATGAAGGCTATGATCTGGTGCTAGTCGCAAAGCTAAGACTTCATTCATATTTTAAAATTTATTAAATAATGGGAGATATCATAAACATATTTCCAAAGGATAAAGTGTTGAATTTACATTCGCGGTTTCTCGTGAATTTGTGGTCTTAAGTTTTTTAAAATGAACATTACAGTACATCATATTGTGAATATATATATATATATATATATATATAAATATTATATATATATGTGTGTGTGTGTGTGTATCTATATAATATATATAATATTATATATAAAAATTAAATATTTTGGTTTTCTATATATATATTATATATAGGATATGATGCTACATTATATATATCATATATATATATATAATACCTATGAATAATATAGATATCATATATATTATATATACATCCCATCTCCTTAATTAAGATATGTAACTTTGTTCTCAGCAGTCCTGTTTTATTTAATATCTGTATCCCTATGCCATACCTTTCACATACATAAAGGTAGAATATGAAGGACAGACTCCCCCTCCCTCCTCCCCTCCCCCAAGATCTCTTTATTTATATGAAAAATAAAAACCTTTCCTTAAAACCCAGATTAAAAGAAAAAAAAGGTGAGGTTATGATGTAATCGTGACTGCTGCTGCTGTTATTATTATTTTTTTTAAATAATTGTTGTTGGTGTTGTTGTTGTTGTTGTTGTTGTTGTTGTAGTAAGAGAATGAAACGAAACGGAAACGAAACGAAACATGGTTTCACAGCCTCCCATTTTTTTGCTTCACTCCTTCAGTTCTGTTGTTGAGCAGGCACTTGGGGAACAAACACACCTCGAGGATTTGTAAACACCAACAGGTGCAAAGTGAGTCACTCTATATTTATTTATTTATTCATTCCGCTAATTATCACTATTTTTACGTTTTTTTTTCTTTCTTTAACTTTCGTCACTTTCGCGAGGCGATTATTTCCTTCTTCCTGGACTTGGATTCACCAAGAGAGATTTTTTATTTTCTCAAAAATATTTACGATTTCGTAAAGTCATTCGAGAGGTCCTATTACGTTTCTTTATATTACGTCACTAAAATGTTTACGATGTCCTAATTCCTGCTGAAAGTGCGTCAGCAATAATCTCTCTCTCTCTCTCTCTCTCTCTCTCTCTCTCTCTCTCTCTCTCTCTCTCTCTCTCTCTCTCTCTCTCTCTCTCTCTCTCTCTCTCTCTCAGATGCTTTGCTTGCCTTTTGATGAGGAATTAATACATTTAAAAAAGTCTTTCATTCATTAGCCCATTGCCATTTTTTTCATTTCATGTTCGCTTTTCTTTTTTTATTCGGCTTCATTCTCGTAAGCATTTTCATATTCGTTTATGTATAAACTTCCGTTTATCCTTCAGGTTCTTCTCAGTTTTATCCCTTTGTTCTAAGTTCCACGTTGGCCGAGTGCATTTCGCGCTCGGCTACCAACCCGGTGGTCCGAAGTTCGATTCTCGGCTCAGCCAACGCGGAACCAGAGGAATTTATTTCTGGTGATAGAAATTCATTTCTCGATATAGTGTGGTTCGGATCCCACAATAAGCTGTAGGTCCCGTTGCCAGGTGACCAATTGGTTCCTAGCCACGTAGAAATATCTAATCCTTCGGGCCAGCTGTTAATCAGTTCAGTGGTCTGGTAAAACTAAGATATACTTAACTTATCCCTTTATTCTTTGTTTTCACTCCATTCATGTTTACAGTTCGTTACTCTTTTTATGCTGACCTATTCATTCTTATTCGTGATTTCCGTTTGTCATATATAAGTAATAAAGACTATAGCTTTTCAGTTCTTCATTTGTTCCTTCCTTAACTCTGTGATTCGTTGGTATCCCAAATCGTTGTATTTTGCGTTTTCATGGTCACTTCTTAATTCATGTTGATTATTCATTGAATAATGCATTCATTGTTAATCTTTTTATTTGATTCAACAGCCATTATTTGGTTTATAGTCGATTATAGAGACTTGTTCCATTCTTATATTTAATCTGAGAGTCTCAGATACCATGGCATCTTTTACCTCTCAAGAGAATCCAGGATCCATTTTTGTACTATTTATTTTGTTCTATTTATTTCTGTCTGTTTTCTGCCTCTAATGTCATGCCTTGTCTGTTTGTCCTTAGATCTGTCTCGCCCCTCTGTCCTCAGATCCGTGGCTGTCATGCCTGTCTATACTTCCAGCATGAACAACTCCTGGTCCTGTCTTTTTATTTATTCTATTTTTTCTTTATTAAATTTTTTTTTGTTCTGTGATGACGCAATCCCTTGTCCCCTTTTGGAACCCCAAGGTGTCACGTTTGTATTCCCGTTTTCTGTTTGTGTATTCCCGTTTTCCTTTTTTTTAAATCACGGCAGATCATGAGCAGATGTTGAAGAGGATATGATATGATGATTGATGCCTCTGGCCTTGCATGGATTATTATAATGATGATGATGATGATGAAGCAGATGCAATTGCACGTAGATTCTGTTGCTGCTGCTGCTGCTGCTACTCAACTTTGATAACACCATCTCAAGGGATAAAATCACAATTGCATGTCACTCCTCCCCCCTCCTCCTCTTGTCGTAGGCGGATTGGAACGAGCAAGAAGGAGGAATTATATTTAAGTGTATGCTTGATTTTTTTTGGCATGAATTATATCCATACTTTTAATGAGAGTCACAATGCCTCAATGCTTTTCGAAGGCTTGAAAAGAGTGTATACTGTGCTTGAATTTTTATAGCTTGTTTATTTATGTATAAAATCATGTGCCGTGCTGATATGACCCTATATGACCTTAGCAATGGGGTCAGTTTAGTTTATTGCCAGATAAATGCTAAGTTATTTGCTTGCAGATTTTTTTTTTATTTGCTCACTTTTACCCGTAGATGATATTTGAAGAGCCATATTGTGCTTCCTTGTTATTGGGCAAACAAGAGATAGTTTACTCCAATGAAAAATGTGGTATTGTAAGAGTTGTCCAAACATTCTTATATTAATATAATTAATAGATATATATATATATATATATATATATATATATATATTCTATTACAGGTAATTGTTGAAACGCGACGGTAATTTTATGCCTGGAAGTTTTACTCTTATATGTATATGAAAATATATTATTTATGATTTCCGGACACTTACTGTTTAATGTCCACATAAGTCTGTTGAATTTACCAATGACAATTTCTATGATGTTGCTCGTAAGGCAAATGTAGTTTTAACTGTTAGCATGGGAAGGATGGGTTTGCGTTTACGTCCAGTAAAATGCAGTGGAATTCAACTGGCATGTAAATCATATTGATGGCACTGTTGTTAGTCACTGACATTCTCCTCTTAGTGTATTGAAAAAGGCTAGGAAATTGATGAGTCAGGAGAAAATGTGACTGTGTTCATACACTAGTACACATACATACATTCATTCAAAGGTTTGGGACGCTTACTTCATAATAAGAGGACCCCTTTTTGAACCCATGATGTGGACAGAACATTATAGGCTTGATCCTTTTAAACCCAATGTAGGCCTTTGCCGTGAAATAATACGTAATCTTCAGTCCATTTTAAAGGGTTGCTGAGGATATATATATATATATAATATATATATATATATATATATATATATATATATATATATATATATGTATATATATATATATATATATATATATATATATATATTATATATATATATATACATACACATACACATACATACATACATACATGCATACATACATATTCCATGACTAACTCATACTTTCCCTTTAGTTTGAGATATAATTACATGGTAGGAAACCTTGAATTTGATTTGGGGTAAATGACGGAACTATATATATATTTTGCGTTCATGTAAATAATGATAGTTTAACATTTATATTGATTGGTAAAGCATCCCCAAGTTCAAGATAATGGCCAGACTGAAGAAGATCTAAAACTGGTCATGGTTATCAAGCAGTAAAATCGAGCCATGTTTGTATGCTTGCAACACAGAATAAAGCTTTGCTTCCTTATTAAATAGATTGGCCTAATTATGATAAGGCAGTATGAAGGTAATAGCTAAGTATGTGGCAATGTTTGTACTGTTTCACTTAATAAGAGCAGTAAAGTAGGAGCTGCTTGATGGTTTATATATATGCTAATAATATATTTATGTACAGAGGCTCAAAAATGTCGTAACACTGAAAAAATAGGCTGTGAAAAGCGTTTAAGAACATTTTCGATGTTTGTAAAAATCCTATAATTTTCTAGGACTCATAACGTTTATTTAAATGATAAGCAAGCGAATGAGAGATATTTTATTTTTTGCATAGTGCATTATTTGCTAGGTAAACTAGTCGCTTTTATATCCGTAGAATATTAGAATATGGTGATTTTTTATATCAATATATTGCAAAACATTTATCCTATTATTATGTGGAATGTAAATTTAAGACTAAATTAACCTTAATAATGTTATTTAGAGTACTAATTCAAGTTTGTGGCATTTCATCAGCCTATCTCGTTGCATTTCATTCAACTCTGACGTCATTTTGACGTCACACGGTACCCTACCTCACTTAATCCATCGACCAATGACGTCACGCGGCACCCATACTTCCCTTAACCACCGCCCTATGACTTTGCAGGGTGCTTGGGCCCCTGATACGGAGGTTGTGGCGCGTTATGCTTTTGCGGGGACGTCCCCAGAGGATCTGCCCTTCGCCAAGATGGAACAACTGACCATCGTTCGCTCCACCAACGACCCCAACTGGGTCAAGGCCAGGAATCGCGACGGGATGGAGGGGATGATTCCCACCTCGTACGTCACCGAGAGCCGCAAGGAGGTCAAGCTCAATACCATGGCGTAAGTAGATCGGATTTATTTATTGATTTGTTTATTTATCATAATATTTTTTCTCTTTATTTATGTCTCCTTTAGCTTCCTCGTACTTTATTCTTTGGAAGCTTGAATTTCTAGTCAGTGGCCCCTGTGGTGGGCTTGTTCCATATGAATAGGGTTCATCTTTTGAATAATAATAATAGAAATAATAATAATGATAATAATAATTATAATGATTATTCTCCTTACAATTTATGTTTCCCCGCACTGCTAATGTCGTGTGTTCTATTTGAAACTCGATTATCTCATAATTCGTCACATAAATCTCTCGCTTATATAGCTCAAAAATTGTTGTATTATTGCAGTCAATATTTTCTTATCCATGCATTGAATATTAATGAGTTATTATTTATGTAATGTTAATTTTCTACATTGAACTCAAGTGAACAAACAATTTTAGCCTAATATCTTTTTAAAATATAGTATTTACACGATTTCTCTGCCATACTG
This sequence comes from Macrobrachium nipponense, assembly GCF_015104395.2. Lineage (NCBI taxonomy): Eukaryota > Metazoa > Arthropoda > Malacostraca > Decapoda > Palaemonidae > Macrobrachium > Macrobrachium nipponense. The sequence goes on from NC_061094.1 coordinate 60,603,141, forward strand.
ATTAATCTCTCCTTTGATAATTTAGAAACACAGCCTTACATTTTTTCCATTGGTGCAAACTGTGTATGTTCCTGGTTACATCACACCAACTCTAGCATTTCATCTTCTTCCTACCTTGCAGATGGTTTCATGGCAAGATTAGTCGCGAAGAAGCCGAGAGCTTGTTAACGCCTCACGAAGACGGTCTCTTTTTGGTGCGAGAATCCACGAATTTTCCTGGCGACTATACCCTCTGCGTTTGCTTCTCAGATAAGGTCAGTTTGACAGTGTTCTTCAGTTTTTATTTACTTACTCTTTCTGTAATTTTTTATAGTGAAATTTTGAATTAGTACCTTTCATTTCCTGTCTTCAGGTTTGTGGTGTGCATTGTTTGGGGTAATTTTTTTGTGCATACACAGGGAATATGGGTTTTCAAGTTAATGAGTTGTTTCATGTGTATATGATGTATTCTGTGACAGCTTCTCTTTTTCTATCACCATGTATAAATTTAGCAGTTATGTTCATGTGATTATATATACAGATAGAGCTAAAATAAAAATTTTCTCCTTTCAGGTTGAACATTATAGAGTTATATATAAAGATAACAAATTAACTATAGACGAAGAAGAATTTTTTGATCACCTCACAAAATTGGTCGAGGTAAGTATCTTTTAAATTTCTGTCAAGTGTCCTGTTAATTAGACATTCATATGAAATGAATTTCAGTCCTGTTGCATAATGTTCTCATTGCTATTTAATGGAGTTTAGGAGCATCATTTCAGTGAGCAATTGTAATTCAACTTTGAACTTCCACCTTTTTCTCCAGCACTATGAGCAGGATGCGGATGGGTTATGTACACAGCTGAAGAGATCAGTGCCTAAGCAGGGCAAACGACAGTACTCCGTAGATCCTGTGAAAGCATTTAAAGCCGCAGGGTGGTCCATAAACAGGCATGACCTAAGGGTAAGTAGCTACTCTTCAGAATAAGGCAAATTAATAGGTCAATGTTTTTGTTGGTTTAAACAAGTAAATCTACTCAAATTGGAGATCCTGATGGATGCCCAGTGTATTCCAAGATCTTTGATGTATGTAAGTTTTACAAAATTAACTGCAGTTGGCAACAGTTTTGTTATTTTGCTTATCATAGTTTGAATTTGAATTTGTTTTGTTCATATTTGTTGTACTATACATAATTTTACTATTTTCACATTTTCTTTGCACAGCTGCTCGATTCTATAGGAAAAGGAGAGTTTGGAGACGTTCTTCTTGGTGAATGGGGAGGCCAGAAGGTTGCGGTTAAAAGACTGAAAGATAGCAGTAGAGCCGCCCAAGGCCTTCTTGAAGAAGCATCTCTCATGACGTAAGTATTGTATGAAGTTTGGTGTAGAACTGACTGAAAATTACAATCCCTTTAAACTTTAATTTCAGGGAATTGTTGGAATATGTTTTTTATTTTCTGTGCCAATTATAAATATGCATTTGATGTGTACTCTAGAATATTTTCGGAGCTATTAAAGACCTTTCATATTAAAAAATTTTTTTATTTGGGATTTGAGCCATTTCAGAATATTTCTTGCATTGGAAGAAAAGTATGAAAGTGATCAAAAGAAAGGCCCCATAGGGGTTATATGTTAGTTTTAAAAAATTTGTAAAAGTAATTTTAGTGTCACAAAAGATGTTAAGTGATGCCTTTGAGTATTGCTGGAGTAGATAATATATAACAATATTGATCCTATTCGCCTTATTCCCTCATTTGGTTTGACAATATCTTAACAAGGCAGACATTCAAACTTTACATGTTACCATTTCATAACAGTTGAAGATGTATCTACATATGACATTATCTGTGTATCCCCAGTGTTTTATCGTGTGAATGATTAACAGAAACCTATCATTTTTCATGTGTTAATTCTGTTCTCACACAGGAGCCTTAAGCACAACAACTTAGTCAACCTCTTGGGTTTAGTGTTTGAGGATAACTGCATCCTCCTCGTCACTGAATTCATGAGTAAAGGATCCTTGGTGGATTATTTAAGATCAAGAGGGAGGCTTCACGTCACAAAGAGAGACCAGATTAATTTTGCATGGTAAGATTAGTACATTTTATATACTGTATGTGAATGTTTGCATTTCTGCATTATATATCTAATACATAACCCTGTTTATATTGTTTTACTGCACATAAGGTAAAGCCAAGGTCCTATCATTTTAATTTACCACTTTTATACCTGTGTTAAATCATCAGCATTCCACATTCCCTGCTCCATATGGGTTGTGCTATAGCACAAATTGTGAAGGGTTCATTGCACACATTTCACATAGGAGTAAAGGGACTGAGGCCATACCAGTGCAATTTTCCTCCACCCTCAAAACCAAAGTCTCATAACTGCTAATACTACCACTACTAACCTCCCCTCCTCTTAACTGGATCTCATTAAGCCAGTCAGCTCAAAACATTTGCATCAAGTTATTCACCTTACATATATACTATTATTCAATCTTACTTGACTAACATGGGTTATTAACAAAGATTCGTTCCCCTCTAGAACATCTGATGTTCACTCAGTACTCAGTGTTGCAATTTTGTACACAAGGGTTCAGACATTTTTATGCTGAAAATAGCACTGTTAAGGAAAATGGTTAAGCTAGATGTTACTGAGAATAGAAAATGTTTATGTATTCAGGATTACTATATCAAAGAAAAATGTTGATTGTAATCCATAGAAAAGTTAGGGTAAACTGTTTGTAGTAATCTTGATTTTGTATTGCAGTGATACTTGTAGTGGAATGGCATATTTAGAGTCCCAGAAAGTTGTTCACCGTGATTTAGCAGCAAGAAACGTGCTGATTAGTGAAGAAGGCGTGGCCAAAGTGTGTGACTTTGGATTAGCTCATGAAATGAACCTCAAGCTTGATGGTGGAAAGTTTCCTATTAAGTGGACTGCACCGGAAGCTCTCAGACACAGTGTAAGTTGAAATAACGCCTTTTATTTTGTAATTATGAGTATTAGCCAAAGCCTATTTATAAAACCTTTATCATTTGTATGAATACTGTCATGTTTGAAATCTAAGTATCCTTCAAAGGAAGTTTATGTGGTGTAAATAGGTGGCTAATAGGTAGTTTTATTTTTATACAGTATACTATAAACACTTTAATACTGTTTTCAAGTACTGTAATAACGTCAACAGTGGTGTGATGATTGTAACTTACATTTCCTTTTGTGTATTTATACCCCTTTTGTGCTTCATGTTTTGTAATATAAAGAAAAAGTCTGTTACTTATGTAAAATTGTCTTCAGTGTCAGTTTATCAGGGTCCCAAAACTAGTATTTCTGTATGATACTGTATGGAAGTGAAAGTAATACTGTAATTTTTTTAACTGAAGATGAAACTTTGATTAATAGGTGTTTTGCATTTTTAATTTACAGAAATTTTCCAACAAATCAGACATGTGGTCCTTTGGAATTCTTCTATGGGAGATCTACTCATTTGGTAGAGTGCCATATCCAAGAATTGTAAGTATTTTGACTATATCTTTAAAGATGTTATAAGCACTTTATTGTAGAATTGTAATGGCTTTTAAAATATTGTACTAAGATTGTACGTATTTAATGACTAAGTGTTTCCTTGCTTTAGATGTATTATGCAGTCATTCTTTTGTGCTGAATAATTCGAACTTTTGATAAAAGATATCCAGGTGTCCTTGCCTGAAAACCCTTGGTGCTTATGACAAGTATTGGCAAATGTAATTTGTTTGCAAGAATAGTTTGAAACTTTGAGATGAAAAAGACTCAGGAAAGGTTGAAACTTTTGGTATGGTACTGGAAAGTGTTTAAATTGATGATTTGTGTATGACACTTATTCTGTGCCCACAAACCTTTTGTTAATTTATTGCAATGCAGTACGTTAGATATGGTTTACATGACTTAATTTAACAAATAAAAGCCATTACTCTATTCTGTAGCCTTTCAGAATGGGAAGTATGATTGTCATTTGTAGCTCTTACACATCTGTCATTAAAGGGAAGATAGAAGCTTTATGCTGTATATCAGAAAACATCCAAACATATACCACATTTGACTGATGTTCAATCCCTTCAACAGTACAAGTGAGCTGGATAGTGTTGTAATTGGGTTTGTGTCAACTCAGAGATGGAAAAAGACAGTACAATAGGTTTTGCATGAGATTTGCTAAGGTGACATCTAAATTTTTGCAAAATATTGCTGTGAATTTTAATTCTGAAAAGTTCAGTATTGCATATTGATAACAAATGTTTACTGTAGTACAAGTATAAAATTAAAAGTCACATTGGTAGGGTTAGTTATAGTAAGAAATATGAAATACATACTGCATAGCATTTGATATTGAAAAGTGCTTACCTATGAAATGGAATCTGGAGTTCATAACCTAATTTAATTTCTTGTTTTCTTTCAATTAGCCATTAGTTGACGTCATGAAGCATGTGGAAAAGGGATATCGTATGGAAGCACCCGATAGTTGTCCACCCGAAGTGTATCAGTTGATGAAAGAGGTAAGTAAGATGCTTAATGTAGTCATTTGTTCATTAATTTCTATAATCTGTTTTGAATTGTTGTTTTAATAGGGACATGAGCATTTGTGTTGCAATATTAAGTCGTAAGAATCAAAAGGTGATTGATGTTTTGGCTGCCTTTTTGGCTTATCAAGTCTCTTTATCATACTGATAGCTGATGCACAACCAGTTTTAGTAAAATGAATTTCCTATTTCAAGAGAAAGAAAGTGTTTGATATCGTGTACTATTAGTGATTTGCATTTGTGAAGTCCCCAGATGACTGAAGTAGTACATTATGCGTCCTGAAATGTTACCAGTAGAGTGTTAGAAGGTTTTAAATTCACTTGCCTTGAGATTGTGGTTCGATTTTGATCAGACAGAGACCTAACAAGTTTCTTATGTATGACGTCCAAACAATGAAACTAATTCATTCACAACTTTTAGTACCTTAATTGTGATGCCAGTTTTAATAGCCACAAATCAATCAATCTAGTACCTTGAAATGCAGATTTATTTCATTAGTCAGACTAAAGTCATCCATTTATTTTCCAGGCTTGGGATCTGAATTGCGATCTACGGCCCACATTCCATGAAGCGTGTAAACGGCTATCACATCTTCAACAGCTAACTTCAGAATGACCTAGTTTGGGAGCTTAAGTGACATTTTAATGGTGCCAATGCTAGATCGTGCTAGCTTCAAATATGTGCAGTGCTGACTATGTCCAAATGAATATTGAATTTTTACTGTGTTGTACAATGTCAGATGGAAATTGTATGTGGAGTGAACATTTAAGTGGACTTCATATCAGTGACAAGTACACATTTGTGCTCTTACACGTTGTGAAAGATGACAAAGTTACATGGTGTATCAGTACACTTAAACCAGTCAGGTATTAAACCCAGGACACCTGAGCCTGTTGTCCCTCCAGACTGATTCAAGGTAGTGTTAGCTACATGACAGTTTAGTCCTTTTTTATTTTTTTTCAGAAATGATTATTTTAGTCAACTTTTCATAGAGTGAGAGTGAAAGTATTTGCGTCAGTTTTTGTAAAGGCCTCTTTGCTTAAGGAGATGGTGCAAGATTATTCTCTCCTAATAGCTTTACGTAGCTGTGAAACAAAATGGTGAGCAGTGGTGGTAATTGATGTGTGTGGATATCATTCATGTTCCTGTGTAGTGTAAAGCCGAGTATTTTATTGACATGCGTGTGTCTTCATTTTTGTATTTTTTGATTTATGTGAATAGTTGGACAATGTGCTTTCTGGTCTCTTACAATGTTAGGTGTCTTGACAGGTTTCAGTATTTTGTGCAAGGCCTGAAACTAGGGTTTGCTAAAATCCTTGTCTAAACAACCAATGTCTTTAATTAGTACGTAAATAAAGTAAATTTAAGGGGGGTTAAAATACAGTACAGTATTTCAGAGAAAAGTATTGCAGACTAATTATTTCTAAAAGGTATTGGAACATCTAACTTGCAGTATAAATGTAAGTATTGTAGGAGTGATGTACAAGTGTTACAGGTACTACTGAGTATTAACCAGATTTACTTCTGTTCTTAAGATTTCATAAAATTAAATTCAATTCAAGCAATCTGTGCTTTGTATAGAAGAGAAAAAATGGTCTATTTTTATTTCAACTGTCCACTGATTGTTTTAAGTGATATTTCCTCTGATGGTGTATGATGACTTTACCACACAGTATTCATAAATTATGGAGGAGGGGAATTACATAGAATATTACTGTACAGTACTGTGCTAGGCAAATTATAAATTTAGATATATCTGGTATTCTTTTTTTGTTGTTTATTGCTGTAATTCTCTTTTGTCCTCATGCAGTATTGACTTGTTTCCACAACAGTTACCAAGGACGTACTGTCAATGTTAATTTTCCATTTGAGTCATTGAAAAGAAAAAGAGTAGGTTTAAGAGGAAGGAATCTTGACAGTAACTTTTGAGAGGAATGAAATGGTTTATCTCGAGTCCGCTCGTGGTCTTTGATGGGACTCTATTTATGAAATAGTGACCACTGTGCTATTAGTATAAGCATCTCATTTCTTCGTTTCTTTTGAGTGCATTTTTATTATCATATGTATACAAAATCTGTTGGTGTGTATATCGCAAGTGAAATCTGGCTGATGAAGTATTAGGAGTAACAGATTGTTATAATGAAGAGTTCTTGCATAGATGACTAGAATTACCTGTTCATGAATTATTTATATTTTTGATATGTAAAGAAAAATGCGGAGTTGACTTCTATGAGGTTTAACATTTTGCATTTATATCCTCATTCTGTAAATGTCAAGTAGGTGTGAAATGTTTTATGATTAATATATTACGAAACTATTAATGTGATTAAGGGAAATTATAATTTGCTGGATAAAACAGAAATGTTCAGCTTTTAATTTATACAGTATATACAGTATATAAATATTATATGTATGTTATGGGAGCCTTCTCATCCAGTATTTTCCAGTGCTCAAGAGAATCAGATACAGTACTGTGCAGAGTTTGAGAATGGTAAGTCCCAGGTCAGCTTTTTCAGTGAAGGTTTTTGGCTGAGGTTCATAATTTTCATTTCATTGTTACTTGTATTTTGTTCACGTTACCTCTTTTCTCATTTGTTGAAACATATGCCGAGTAGTATGTACTGCAAATTCAATGATTTTGTGCTAAAGCTTTGTGATTGGATTAATTGCTGCAAGACACCTCTTTCGACAGAAATAATAATGTCTTACCTTTGCTGAATTGTGATGACCTGTTTTCTTCCATAGGGGAAGATTACAGTTATACATAGTGATGGGATGATTGTGAATCTTTTTACGAAGGGTTTTATAAATATTGCATTGTATACAAACGCTGGATTGGTAAGATACCAATAAAGTGCTATAACTAGTGGTGTACTGGTCATTAGGTTAAGCCCAGATGTATTTGTAGTACAAGAAAAATAAACGATAGAACCAGGCTTTCAAAAACCGGCAATCAATTTGACTTGAATTGGCTTGAAATTAAGAAGTAATTAGGCAGTATCAGTACTTTTAGATATTTAAAAAAGAAAGCAACATTTAAATTAACTTCAAAAAGTTACGCTGTCTCATTGTTTTATAAATGGAAAATAAAACATTTACATTTTCATTTTTGTTTTTTCATTCCTGAAGTAATGACAGATGTCATAAAGTAAATGGAAATTGGACGCATGCTTTGTGTTTTAGAAGACAAAAGGGAGCCTCTAGAATTTCCATCATATTCAGTAACAAAAAGTTGGCGAAGCTTAATATCAGGATGCAACGCCAGGTGAGAATTACAAATTTGGACGTCGCCCTTTTTACATACAGACTCTGTTATTGAGTATTTTAAAAGAAAAATCATTGCTATTGGTTTTGTTGAGATTTCTCCTCCTGTCCTGTGCAACTCCTTTGTCTAGGACTATTCATTGTTATTATTTTTATTTTATTTTTTTTTTTACCAAAACACTGTTAAGACTTGTAATTGTAAGTTCAGAGTCGCCAGAAACGATTACGTATAATTTGCTCTTTCACTGCCATTTATATCCTCTGTATTCTTTCCACTCAAAACTTATCTAGTAATCTTGAAAATTCAGTTTAGGAATTATTGAAAATAATATTTATTTTGCACAAGGGGCTATAAGCTATAGATGATTATAGTTTGTCGTAAAAAAGGATTAACACAATAATGAAAATAGTAAACATATGAAACGCATGAAATTAAACCAAAAGGTTTATCCTTTTTTATAATCGTTTGAACGCCATTGGACAAATTGCTTGTAAATGTCAAATTTTATAAAAATTTTCCTGACACATTGAAAACATTAATAAACACAGTAAATACCCTGAATGATAAAATGTCTTGGCGAAACGAAATAAATCGGGTACGAACAAGCAGAGGTTTCCAATGTGTTCTCAGGACCCTGGCTCTAGATTCTTTGAACGATATCATAAAGAAAAAGGGAAAAAATGATAATGGGGAACCATTAAAACTGTTTATCAGGCTTAAAACTGTGTGAAAGACTTTCTGGAAAAAGCCTAATGGCAACTACAATAAATCACAAATGTAGATCCACGTAGTTTCTTACGTCAGCTAACAGCTGAATTCTGTGACGTAAGAGCTTTGTCTTTTGTTTTTTGGTAGAACTATATTCTTTCTGTTCTCGTCAACCCTAGTCTAACCCGAAAATAGCAATATTCTCAGTAGCGCTTGTTTCACTACGGTGTGTGTTCAGTCAAGAGGTTTTCGGCGGAGAATTGTATTTCACTGCGCCTAATTTGGTAAGTTGTAGTAGTAAGTAGCACTGTATATTAGTTACCCGTGTATCAGAGGAAACAATTTGACAGCCAAGACAAATTGTGTCTGTTGAAAGGTACTGATTGGCCATAGGTAGGTAGTCTGTATAGCATTTGTACTAGAAAGTTTATTAGTGGTTTTGTGAAAGTTATGAGGCTCGGAACCCTAGTTTCTTGGGGGAACATACCATTAGTGTTTAGTAGGGAACTGTGAATATGTCTCCATGAAATGCTTGACCAATGGAACAGCTTGAAAAAGGGGGGTGGGGGGGGACTTAACCATTCTAGTTTTAAAATGTAAGATGGAGAATAAGATGAGGGAAGGAAGATTGGAGGAGAAATTCCCAAGTGAAGAGAACTCTCCTCCTGTCCTAAAGGACTCTACATCGTATAATTATGAGGTTAGGTAAGGATGTAATCTACGCTTTTGATTTTCAAAAGCACATAATCATTTTCATGTTCACTTGCGAGTGATGAGCCCTCATTAGATTGTTTTATTGTCGGAACGATTAGCCTAATCATGAAGTTTTTTTTTTTCTTTCCCTCATTCTGACTTATGTGGTTTTTAACCTCCTCCCATACGAATGGCCGGGTAAATAACCACTTTAGAAGTGGTTAATGATCATTTAGAGGAAATGGGTGGCTATGAGCACCTATTACAATATCACAGCAATGTTCAAGTTTGTAGGTTAGAAGGTTCTTGTACCTACCTAGTGAAGTTAAGGCTTTAAAATGTTCCGGTTTTGATATGTATTTTAACAGGGTCGGTAAGCTATTGGTCACAAGAGTCGTTCATCTTAGACGTTTTCAGTTAGCTGAAGCTTCATCTGGGAGATATTAGCTTGAGGTGCCTCTAGGACATTAGTTAGCTGTAAGGTGGTGCATCTGGGACTGCTCAGTTGGCTTTCAAGTAGCTTACACTCATTTGCAGTAGATAGGCAGCTCATACTCTTATTTTACTTTAAGCCATTTGCATTTCACATGAGAGCTTTGGCAACATAGATCCCAAATGAAAGTTTAGACGAATTATTACTGGCTAATTAATCACACAAGACTATATAGACAAGGTTTCTTTAGCTGTGAAATTAATACCAACACCTGAAAAGTTGTCATAGGTTAGGTATGTCTAGGTATGTCTGGGGCGTCTTGAAATTCTTGGGCAGTGGAACATTGAGGCTCTGAAAGAACCTGAATCATAGCTTGTGAAAATGGGAACTAAAGAGTTCAAGGAAAGAAAAATGAGATGAAACCTTTTTTTTTTTTTAATTCAGGGCTTATCTCTTCCAGGTTAAGTTAAAAGTTAAGTATATCTTAGTTTTACCAGACCACTGAGCTGATTAACAGCTCTCCTAGGGCTGGCCCGAAGGATTAGATATTTTTACGTGGCTAGGAACCAATTGGTCACCTAGCAATGGGACCTACAGCTTATTGTCGGATCCCAACCTCACTATATCGAGAAATGAATTTCTATCACCAGAAATAAATTCCTCTGATTCTACATTGGCTGAGCCGGGAATCGAACTCCGGACCACCGGATTGGCAGCCGAGCGCGAAAACCACTCGTCCAGCGAGGATTCGATCCCATCCAGGTAGGTTGCTACACCCTAGGACCTAGGTAAAGGTTAGATTAGGATGTACATTTTACCTGGGACTAAATGGAGTTGCGTACCATCATCTGATGATTGATACCTTGATTTCAAGTGACCTTCATAAGTTTCAAAGAGACTGTCACTTGTGAGTGATGCATTAAATATGGATAGTTTATATATATATATATATATATATATATATATATATATATATATATATATTGTGACGTAGTGGGCTGAGTATCTGGGTCTGGATACCATTAATACTTGGGGGGGAGTGGGCAAGAGTATCTGTGTCTGGACACCATTAATATTTGTTAACCCAAATTGCCAAGCATCTGGTTACTACACTTACCATTTGTACTTGCTAATACAAGAGACCCTTTTATTCCTGGGTCTGGGACACCCTCTGTACTTAGGGCACAGTTCATTCAAGTACCTGGTTGTTACTTACCTCACTACAGACAGACACCTGACCCTTCATCACACTAAACGACTGAAAATACTCTAAAGGTAAGAGTGATCCCTTTTTCTAACTGAACAGTCAAGAAAACAATCAGTCTAAGTTCATTAAAATATGTGTCAGGTAATCTTAATTAAAGGGCATCACTCGTGCAAATTCAAATTTAAGTATTTCCCTGATTCTGTTTTATTTGTGGGAAACGTCATAATTATCACTCTATATTTCTACCTAAACAAAATAAAATATAGCTTAATACTGGGGTTGGAGTAAAATGCTCATATAAACTTTAAATACAAAAATTTATTTCTAAATTCAAAATTTATAAGTGAAATTCACAATCTCAGGGAAATTGTTATTCCTTGAAAACAAAAGTTTAATTAATTCTTGAATTAATTATTAAGCAAAATTAAATCAAAGTTTATCAAGAAAATTAATTAAATTAAATCATAAACCAATATTTAAATTTGAAATTAAATTTAATTAAATGCAAGTTAATTCACAAGTGTAAGATTCAAAATGTACACAATAGAATATTATTCAAACTAATTAAATAAAATAAAGACAATGCAGAAAAACATAATGCATAATATGAAAACAATTAAAGCATTGACAGTATACACACTAAACATATAAAAATGGAATATGTCAAAAGAACAAAGCAAAAGATAAATGTTTAGAAATGATAAAACCTTGAAGTGCACTTCACAACATTTGTAAAAAATACCGTATACACTGCTGCAGCTTCAATCAAAAGGCCTGTTACAATTTTACACTTTTTCACTATTTTCTTGGCGCCTTCACAAAAACCAATAGATATAACACTATGTTCAGATTCCACAAACAACACATATATTACTAAGAATTATATAAAAATGAGTGACCAGCTCGTTACGTTAAGTTACTGAAACAGCCTCGCGAGCGAGCGAAAGAGAGAGAGAGTATAACGCACGCCGCTCTCCTCAAAGCGAATGAATCTACGTTTTATATGCGTAACTATCGTATCAAGAGATTGCGTGTATTTCAGTGTACGTCTAAGATGAAAACATATTACGTCAACTCTATGGGGGTACCTAATACAATGCCTCTTTGACTGCGTTCACATATGGCTATGAATAAGGCTCCCTTGTTCCTTCACAGGCTCAACCACGATGTTAAAAAACATTACGCTTACCTAAGACATTCTCAAAGTGCGAAAACACCCTCTTCAAAAGCTTATGAGCTTTCACTCTCTCTGTGTTATGGTACTTAAAAATGAAAAGTGGATCACTTAAGGCATGTTATCTTTAAATTTGGGGATCTGAACACAGAAACAAACATTTCATAACATGATACAAAAGTTCTGATGTGAATTAATCCTATTACCACAATTATAATTGCATTCCAAACTTACATATAATATACATATATATTATATATATATATATATATCTATATATATATATATATAGATATATATATATATAGTTATATATAATATATACATACATACATACAGGTTATTGCTAGGAACCAGGAGTCAATCCATATTAATAATCATCAATAAGGGGAAGAGGACACACACAGATGTACATGCTGCCTTTATTGCGACGTTTCATAATTATCCAATTAATTACATCATCAGGCTGTTAAAATGAAAAATAAAATTCCTAGGAACAAAATTGGTAAACACAAAACTAAAAATAGGAAAATTCAGAAATGCAAAAGATATAAAAAACTATTCTTTACAAAGAGTACAAAATAAAAATACACATTAACAAAATTAAGGGAATTAAATTTTAAAAGGACAAGGAATACAATAAAATGAAAGATAAACGAACACAAAATAAACAAAAATTGAAAGTAGCAGTGAACAGAGTTACAGAACAAGAAGTTAAGGACCGACGTAGAGGAGTGACAGCGTTAAACTAAACGTAAACATAAAAACATAAACAACACAAGTCAAGACAAATACAGAGGGGAGGGGACGTATGGGTGTTCAACGACAGAATAAGTTGTTTGATAAAGAGAGATTCCAGAAATAACAAGGTCCTTCGGGTTGGTGGTATGGCCTAAAATACAGAAGTCTTTATTATCGATATATGTTTTACAAATTTTGAAGTATTTTCTAATCGATAATCGCTCCTTCGAGGTAAAGAGGGAACCGATGGTGAAAGGGATCTTAGGGATTAATTTTACGTCTATGGTATGAAAGTGTTTCCCTGCTAAGCTGGTTTATAGGAAATTAGATCAACTACTGAAAAAAACATTTCATTGCTAAACCAAAAGTTTTAACTGTCCCAAAAATGAAGTTCTATGCATGCTTTCCATTTACCCATGACCTTAAATTTCACAAAAAGTTTACAGAAATCATTCAGGAACATTTTCATGCCATAGACGTAAAATTAATCCTTAAGAACCATTTCACCATCGGTTAGAGCCAGAATATAGTTAGCCTGTGATAGCTTAATAAGCTTCCTCATGGCGGATCTGCGAGTTGATGATTTCAACTGCTTGGAGTTGTGGCGTAACCAGGATCCTGGGCGTAATTATTGGGGTCTGGGAGCGGGCCGTCACTCTGGCATCTTTTGATGGTATTAGCGAATTCGCAGCTGAAAAAGCTCGTCGGGTTCCGTTGTAAATCTGCTCTGTTGCTTTTGATATAGCTTCATGAAATAAAAAAAATTATTGATATGTTAAAGCTTAATGTCCGTTTAATATTCATATTAGTACTTTTTAGCACGGAATTGGAGCGGCACTAATGAGTCCTACCCCGATCGCTAGTTACGACACTAGCTTCGAGACTGCTCGGGAATTACGGCTTACGAGTGACAGTTTTAAGGTGCTGTCACACTAGCGAAATTTCCGTCGACTTTTTCTGAGTTTGTCGTCGATTTCCAAAGAAGTCGACGTTATTCTGTACTATGGTTGTCACACACGTTCTTCTTCGTACCAGTGTTGCTGAAGTGCGGAATTTTCGTCTGCTATGCGGAATAAAAAGTCTACGGGGCAGCTATCCAAGTTTGTATGCCGATGCGGATTCCTCATATGCATTTTCATGAGCAATTTCTTCATGGCGCATTCATGTAAATTTATCATATACAAATTGCAATATTTTTTTACTTTTAAACAATTTCTCATTCAAATACAACATTATAAAAGATAAGACTTATCAGAATATGACGGTGATATGATTAATGTACATAAATATGTTAATATATTATAAAATTATTTGAGTTATATACTGATACATAAATGCTGTTATGCTTATTGTGATATGACTTATATAATGGCTACGTGCTGTCAAAAAGCACTACAACACTACCGAGGTCGAGGTGGGTTGATGCTGTCTCCAAATCAACGAATACCTGAGCGCGAAAGGTATTTGAGGGTGAGAGACGGCATAAACTTATAGCCTCTTGCGGTGGTGGGGTGGGTAAAAGCTTCACTTACGTCCTGGATTTGTATGGTTTCATGGGTTTGCACCCGGGAGCCGGCAATTCTATTATCGCAAAAAAATTCCCCTTCGGTTAAGCATATATGGAAATATATTAATTCCGAGGTAGAGCGAATTAGATATTGAAGGACATTTGTAGCTCAATGTATGTATATGAAACCGGTAATGTGATATGACTTTTATATGTATATGTATATATACAGTGCATGTATATAAATATATGTATATATATGTGTGTACTATATGTATTTGTATATGTGTAATATGTTATATATATATGATATATATATATATATATATATATATATATATATATATACATATATATGTATATATATATAAACATATACATATATTTATATATGTGTATATGTATGCATATGTATATATATATAATGGTAATATATACATGTATATATGTGTATATATACATATATATATATATATATATATATGTTTATTTATATATATATATATATATATATATATATATATATATATATTTATATATATATATATATATATATATATATATATATTATATATATTATATATATATACATATATATTAGTAATGTACCTTAAGTATACGAAATTGATATAAATCGTTCAAATCCCTATGTGCGAAGTTCATGATCATCATATCCTACGAATAGGTGCAGTAAACAAGTGATCAATTACCTCCACAATCTCCTATGGGCATACAGTTTTTATCGCTAGTAGGTAGTACGCTAAACAAGTGCGATACTTCAGTGTTTTCAAACGAAGGATTTTCAGTGCCAGAATTCTCGCTTTTTAATTAATTGCTATGTACAAAGGGTCATTGTCCAGAGTTTCAAAAATATATCTTTGGAGCTCACGTTTCATAGACAATGAAACTTCTAATATTATATATACCTGCATCTCTGCAAAAATCGTAAAGATCAAGTGGCAACCATAATTATGCGGACTAAGTATTCTATCTTCCCAGATCGCCAATCCATTATCATGTCATCTATGACATTTATGTTGAAGTAAAATTAGTAGTGCACATTATTCAATCTATAGTAGATTCACATCAGCCGTGCATTTGATGTCTAGGCCAGTCCCTTATGACGCTCCTGATTGGCTGTTGATAAGCCAATGACAGGGCTGGAACGTTCACTTAGGCAGGATGTAAGTTCCACTTCTCCTGAGGGATGCTTTTGAAAGACGTATCCCTCATGAGAGGTGGAACATACATCCTGCCTATGTGAACTCTTGAGAGAGACTGAGAGTTTCCAGCCCCGTGATTGGCTTATCAATCAGAGGCGTCGTAAGGGACTGGCCTAGACATCAGATGCACCGGTGATGTGATTTACTATAGTAATATGTGTTTACATCATAATACATTTAAAATAGACCTAAATTATGTTTTCTTTATGCAGTGAGAAGTTGAGCTTCTATTGTATTTGCACCAATATTTGATTCAGGACCCAAGAGATTAAAACTTTTTCCCTGTCATATGTCATCATTAGTTTGTTTTCAATAAGTAATCGCAAAATAAGGATAAATCAGACTCCTCCTTCTTTTCAACTGGAGAACACCCTATTTCTTCTTAATTGGTTGAACTTGAACGCCTACTGTTTCCGGTCCCACCCTTGGGCGAATCCTAGTGGGTGCTGTGATCCATCGTAACCACCCACTTGATGGGTCAAGGTTCAACACTTACAACTTGCCTCATCATATTTTGTTGTGTCGAAGGCGCTGGTTTTATGGGTCTTACTTTTCAAACATCCTATTTTGCGTTCAGTTTCTACCTCTCTCTCTACCTCTCCTTCGCCTTCATCTACCGTAACTCTACTAGTAGATTTTCCCAGCTAATATATTCCCTACATAACTGTTTCTACAGACCTGTGCATTCTTATCAATGAGTTTGTATGATTATGAAATGTGCCAGCATTTTCTTGTTTTTGTTTAGTTTAGTGGTCTCAAGACAAAATTAATTAGATAATTAAATATCTTAACTATGGATTACTGCGTCTCAATTGATGAAAACTACTGCACCAGGTAAAAAAAAAAGTGCTCTCAAGTTCAAAGCAAATGTAACTGTCATTTTTCTCTCTCTGGTAGAGAAGACGGTTCAGTGTTATACTAAATAACAGGTACTGGAATTGTAGGTGGATACATTCCATAGCGATAGAAATGATATCCAATATGATAGGTAGGTTACTCGGTTGTATGAACATATATACAGGGTGTTTCGAAATTAAAGCAACCCCCCCACCCGCTCTACAGCATAAACTAAAATTGATATGGACAAAACACAATAGTAATTCAGAACAGGTATTTATTTAAGTTTCTCTTTGAGTATTTGATATTTTGTGTGGCCTCCATCTTCCTGTACTACAGCCTGCATTCTTGAGGGGTATGATTTCAGTAAATCGCAAAAAAGCTGAGACTCAAACTCCATTTCCCTGAGCACTTTGGTCACCTCTCTTCGCAGGTCGTCGAGCTTGGTATACCATCATAGTCCACTTTGCGTGCTTCAACACGATCCTTTAAGATACTACCAATGTTTTCACACACATTAAGGTCAAGGAAGCTACCTGGAAATTCACTTGAGAAGAAATCGATACCACTGTTTCGAAGCAGCTCCTGTGTCTGAAGAGCCTTGAAACATGGTGCCTTATAATGCAAAAATGTGATTTCTTCAACAGATAACACATTTTCAGAATCTTTGAGGAAAGGAAATACTCCACCAGTAAGCACAGTTTCTCTGAAGTATTCGCCGTTCCATGACTGTCCTTTTTCTTTGATGATCCACATTAACCGTTTGGCTATGAAAAGGAGAATAATCCCCAAACATTCAGGAAATTTCACAACTTTAACAAAGGATTCATCTCTTTTAATGTAATTAGCTATCCAGGAGCGTGAAATGAAGGATGCGCCAGCATCCCTGGCCTCTCTGAAGGTTATAGCCCGGATTCGGTCAATCCATCTGATTTCCTCCAAGTCGTTAGCCATGGCTGTATCTAACTCCGTCACTCAGTCTGAAAATACAAGAAATGTAAAATGAAAAATGACTTAATAGAAACTTAAGATAATGTAATTGGAGATAGCCTATAGCAGGAAACCCTTCATAACCTTCACCATTATGTGGAGTAGGTGGGGGGGGGGGGTCTCTAATTTCGAAACACCCGGTAGTATACTACATGATTAATTAGTCAATGACTGA
Organism: Macrobrachium nipponense; assembly: GCF_015104395.2. NCBI lineage: Eukaryota > Metazoa > Arthropoda > Malacostraca > Decapoda > Palaemonidae > Macrobrachium > Macrobrachium nipponense. Next base: position 60,620,630 of record NC_061094.1, read on the forward strand.
ACACTTGAAAATGGAATTCAAATTTTCATCATTTCTATGAAATTTTCAGTTTTAAAACAATTTGATGATAAAGTGTGGTTACACAGTACTGTAGGAGTGCTGCATATTTTATTGGAATACGACATTCTTTAAAACTACTGTAATTCAAATTGACTGTCCGTCACAGAATTGTACAAAGAATTTCCAGTCACATAAAATGGATTCTCTGGAAAATGACTTTGTGGTTAATCAAAGGTGTGTTTACTTTTGTTCTGTTACTGAATTGGGACTGAATTTAGATTCCAGGTGATTAATGATCGCTGAACCGCATTCATTCTAAACAATTCTAATTATGTCTATGTTCTTAAATAATAAGATAATTGTGAATTGCATATTTACATCTCATTTTTAATGTGTTACAAGGAGTCTCAAATATTTCCGACGTTCAGAAAGCTGCCTGCATATTAAATTAAACATATACGCAACGTCTTACTAAGGTTGCGTTCACACTAAACGCGTCGCGTCGAGTCGCGCTAATTCATGGCTTGTATCATTTTCGCCTTAAATAGGAATAAGGTTGTTAGTGTTTTCTACTTTGTTTTCATATTGCATTTCAGTTTACGAACACGAGTTATGTTCTAATAAAATTGTGCTCCTTTATATCTTTTTTCACTTTTATGTAGGACAAAATGTAATATAATTAAATTTTAGTTCATCTATTCTTTGTATCCATCCATATGATATACATTTAAAATCTTAAAATTTACCTATAGTTTTTGAAAATTTTTATGGTTGAGTAGTTGATTATTATATATATATATATATATATATATATATATATATTATATATATATATATATATATATATATGTATATATATATATATATATATATATATATATATATATATATATATATATATATATATATATATATATATTTCTCTTGATGTTTCGGCTAATTCGTTTAGAATTGTATCTTTCTTTAGTTATCCTGTAAAATTCAATAAAAATGAAACTTTGCCTTAGAGAAAAATGCAATTTTTCCCCTAAGTTGCCATTGCCCCGCCTGTAAGTAGTATTGTTTTTCTTATAGACAAAAAGGTAAATAAAGGTAAATCCCCAAATTTATTTTAACAGATAAGATTAACAAAAAATCCCGCATGGAGAGAGAGAGAGATCAGACAAAGAAGATACGTACTGCAAAAAATCCCTGAGAGTGAGAGAGAGATTTCAGCAATTTATAACACCAAGAGACAAGGGCACAGGGGGTTCAAAAAAATGTTCAGAAATATTTCCTGCTATATTTTGATAAATGGAAATATCTGTCGTGGAATATAGAAAATGAACGAAAAATCGAGAGAGAATGAGAGGAGAGTATGTGAAGTGGGTATGTCCAGATATTGTTCGAAATTCGGAGAGAAGTCTAACGCAGGAATAGTCATGTTGTTTACTGTGGCTGCCTATTGACTGGTGAGGTAGTCCCTGACTACTGTTGATGGAGTTGAACAGCCCAAGGAGAGGGAAATGAAGGAGAGAATGGCGGGTTGGCGAGACACCATCCGGTGCCAGAGAGAGCAGCAGGTAAACTTGGACGGGATAATTCTTCAGCTACAACAGAGGCTCGACAACAATGAAGAGATTCAGAATGCGGGCGGAAGGGAAGAACACACTCGTGTGATCCAGACCACTCAGGAGGTGTTGCAACAGCAGGCCTGGCAAGAAAGGGTCTACTAGCTGGAAGGTGTCACGTTGTTGCTGAAGAGGGAGAACGACCAAGAAAAGAGGGAAAATGGGCAGCTGGAAGACAAGATCGTCAAGATGACAGATGAAAATGAGCAGCTGATGGAAAAGATAAAGGAAATTGGGATAGAACGATGCCCTATGTGAGAGGATAAGGGACTAAGAGTGCGGTTGGCAGAGGCAAAGAGCCAGGTTGAGAGGCAAGAGGAACTCGTAGGACAGAAGGAGAAAGAGCCGCAGTTAAAAAGCGAAGAAGCGGCGAGGATGGCGAGGCTCATCCAGGAACAAAAGGACGCGAGCGAAAAGCGCTAATCCGGCAGGAAAGACGTAGAGGTGAGGTTGGAGCGCTTGCAGAAGGAAGTTGAAGACCTGAGGAGGGAAAATTGTGGACTCCAGTGTGAAGTTGAGGCGGCGAAACTCAAGCGGAAGGAGGTGACATGCCATGTAGAGAAAGGAAATGGTGGCTGGAGAGGAAGACCGGTGTCCAAAGCGAAGAGAAGGAAAAGTGGAAGATGAGGTTGGACAGCTGTGAGGAGATTGGTTTTTACAAGGTGAAGAAGGTGCAGGGGAAAAAGAGAGGCCTGGAGAAAGACAATTGGAAACTGAAGGAGCAGCTGTTTGTCTTGAAGGAATGGCGCGATCTCGAAGGAATGGGGCGATCTTGAAGGAATGACGGTGGCCTGACAAAGAGGGATGAGATGTGAAAAATTTGAGGAGAATGTTTGTTGTAGGGAAAGTTGAGTGTTTATTTGTAATAAGTTTGGTTTGTTGATCGTTAAAGGAAGTTGAAGTTGGAGGGAAATAAATATGGGAAAATGTTTTGTTAAGAGTTTGATTGATTGGTGAGAGGGAAAGGAAAATGGGAGGATTGAAGAAAGCGTGGGGAAAATGAAAGGATTGGTGGAGCGCCAGGAGAAGAAGCAAAGGATTGAGAGAAGCCCCAGGAGAAGTGAAAGGATTGAGAGAAGCCCCAGGAGAACTAAAAGGATTCAGAGAGGCCTCAAGAGAACTAAAAGGATTCAGAGAGGCCTCAAGAGAACTAAAAGGATTCAAAGAGGCCTCAAGAGAACTAAAAGGATTGATAGAGAAGCCCCAGGGAGAACTAAAAAGGATTCAGAGAGACTTCAAGAGAACTGAAAGGATTGAGAGAAGCCCCAGGAGAAACTAAAAGGATTGAGAGAAGCCCCAGGAGAACGAAAAGGATTCAGAGAGGCCTCAAGAGAACTGAAGGATTGAGAGAAGCGCCATGAGAAAACTAAAAGGATTCAGAGAGGCCTCAAGAGAACTAAAAGGATTCAGAGAGGCCTCAGGAGAACTGAAAGGATTCAGAGAAGCCCCAGGAGAAGTGAAAGGACTCAGAGAAGCCCCAAGAGAGTCAGTGGTATATTCTGGTTCTAGGACTAAGCAAAGGTGTTGTGTATGATGGGACAGGCGGGCAAGGCCCGCCAGGCGTCCCGGGGACGCCGAGCGGGCGAGGCCTGCCAGGCGTCCCGGGAGCGAGAGCGGGCGAGGCCCAGCCAGCCGTCCCGGGACGGGTGGGCGAGGCCCGCGAGGCGTCCCCGGGGACGGGCGGGCGAGGCCCCGCCAGGCGTCCCAACGGGGGCGGGCGGGCGAGGCCCGCCAGGCGTCCCGGGACGGGCGGGCGAGGACCGCCAGGCGTTCCCGGGATTGGGTGCGGCGAAGTCCCGCCAGGCGTCCCGGGACGGGCGGGGGGCGAAAAAAGTCCGCCAGGCGTCCGGGACGGGCGGGCGGAGGCCCGGAGCCAGGCGTCCCGGGACGGGCGGGCGAGGCCCGCCAGGCGTCCCGGGACGGGCGGGCGAGTCCCGCCAGGCGTCCGGGACGGGGCGGGCGAGTCCCGCCAGGAGTCCCGGGACGCGGGCGGGCAGAGTCCCGCCAGGCTCCCGGGACGGGCGGTCGAGTCCCGCCAAGGCGTCCCGGACGGGCGGGCGAGGCCCGCCAGGCTGGGGCCAGGCCCGTCCCGGGACGGTCGGGCGAGGCCCCCGCCAAGGCGTCCCCCGGGACGGGCGGGCGAAGGCCCGCCAGGGCGTCCCGGGAACGGGGCGGGCGAGGCCCGCCAGGCGTCCCGGGACGGCGGGCGAGGCCCGCCAGGCGTCCCGGGACGGCTGGCGAGGCCCGGGCCAGGCGTCCCGGGACTGGGCAGGGGCGGCCTCCAGCGTCCGGGACGGGCGCGTGGCCCGCCAGGCGTCCCGGGACGGGCGGGCGAGGCCCGCCAGGCGTCCCGGGGACGGGCGGGCGTGGCCCGCCAGGCGTCCCGGGACGGGCGGGGCGAGGCACCCGCCAGGCCCCCCCCGTCCCGGGACGGGCGGGGCGGTGGCCCGCCAGCCCCGGGACGGGCGGGCGTGGCCGCCAGGCGTCCCGGGACGGGCGGGGCGTGGCCCGCCAGGCCCGTTTCCCGGGAGGGCGGGGGGTCGGAGGCCCGCCAGGGCGTCCCGGGACGGGCGGGCAAGGCCCGCCATGCGTCCCGGGACGGGCGGCGGGCGAGGCCCGCCAGGCGTCCCCGGGACGGGCGGGGGAGGCCCGCCCAAGCAATCCCCACGGGCGGGCAGGTCCCCGCCACGGCGGGTCCCGGGACGGGCGCGAGGCCCGCCAGGGCGTCCCGGGACCGGGCACGGGCCCGGCCAGGCGTTTCCGGGACGGGCGGGCGTCCCGCCAGGGCGTCCCGGGACGGGCGGCGAGGCCCGCCAGGCATCTCGGGACGGGCGGGCGAGGCCTGCCAAGCGTCCTGGGACGGGCGGGCGAGTCCCGCCAGGCGTCCCGGGACGGCGGGGCGAGGCCCGCCAGGCGTCCCGGGACGGGCGGGCGAGTCCCGCCAGGCGTCGGCGGGACGGGCGGGCGAGGCCCGCCAGGCGTCCCGGGACGGGCGGGCAAGTCCCGCCAGGCGTCCCGGGACGGGCGGGGAGTCCCGCCAGGCGTCCCGGGACGGGCGGGGCGAGCCCCCAGGCGTCCCGGGACGGGCGGCGAGTCCCGCCAGGCGTCCCGGGACGGGCGGGCGAGCATGCCAGGGCGTCCCCGGGCCGGGCGGGGGGCGAGTCCCGCCAGGCGTCCCGGACGGGCGGGCGAGGCCCGCCATGCGTCCCGGGTACGGGCGGGGGGCGTCCCGGGACGGTGGGCGGGCGGAGTCCCGCCAGGCGTCCCGGGACGGTGGCGGGCGAGTGCCGCCAGGCGTCCCGGGACGGGCGGGCGCGTCCCGCCAGGCGTCCCGGACGGGCGGGCGAGGCCCGCCAGGCGTCCCGGGACGGCGGCGGGGCGAGGCCCGCCAGGCGTCCCGGGACGGGCGGGCGAGTCCCGCCAGGCTTCCCGGGACGACGGGCGGTCGAGTCCCGCCAGGCGTCCCGGGCAGGTTGGTTTTCCTTCTCCTACTGTTTATTATTATTATTATTATTATTATTAGTTTTATTATTATGAGGATAAAATGAAACACTTTTCTTGTGTATTATAATTGATGATGTTATTGTTGTATTTCAAATTTTATCCATTTGATTTAGTATATTCTAGACTATGAATTAGATCTGAGACCATATGCTAGTGAAATAAGATTATTTTTTTCTTTCTAGTCCAATGTCTGCATAAAGCAGTTGTGTTTCTGTAGGGGGCATCTTTTGAAAAAATAATCTTATTTCACCAGAAATACACATCTCTCACTCCTCAATGGAATGCCCGGAAATCGAACCCGCGACCACCGAGGTGAGAAGCAACACCAAACCAACCAAGCCACTGAGGCGCTGTTCTCGCTGTGCTTAAATCACTTCACAGCACGATAAGAAGACCTCATTTTATTTTTGTTTTTACCTCACGTCGTGGGTAAAGTACTAAAGTTCAAATCCTCTTCTATGTCACACCAACAACTAGTGTGACTTAAAATTTCGGTAGATCTATATTGCTATTCCGCGGCGGCCTAGCTGGCAGTTGCGGTTTTTCTATGCAGTTTTACCTCCTGAACAAGAATTTTAAGTAACATTTATTCGGGCGACTGTAATTAACCCCCAGGGACTCGTTCTAAACACGGCGAAGTACATTTGACGCCCCAATTCCTGGTGGCTTTCGTATTCGCGGGGACGAACGATGCGGAACGCTTATATAGAAATACCAATATTTCCACCACCAAGAAATCTCCCACGCAAACTACTGACCATTTCAAGGCCTGCGGTGTATAGGTTTTCTTAAATATTTTTTAGAATATCAACTAGTTGTTCTCGAAATTTTGGCTCATGTTTTAGACCTTCCGCTAAACTAAGTATCTAAAATTATTAATAATGGCACTTTACTCCTGAACATTTCTAATTTTTTTGCAATTTGACAGACTATGAATGAAAGTGTACCGTACTACTATTATGACGTAGTGTTTTACATTTTAAATTACTTTATGGATTAGTTTATGCAATAAAGTTTGCGTTTCATTATTTTGGGAGATTATTATGACCTATTGGTTTTATTTATAGTATATATACTGGAAAATATACCGGCTGAAAATTAGAGGGCATAGTTTACAAGCTGAACTCAATGCCATCGAGCAAGTATTGTAGAAAAAAATGCGCACTTGTGCGCATTTTTGTTTTTTTTTTTACATATTATATGGTTGTGGTTTTTATGTTAATATTTGCTCAGGAAATAGCTGTTTTTTTTTATATTAAAAGCAAATGCATTTTATTTGCATCCCTAAATACCTCTTAGGACAATTAAAAGTAACGAGCCATTCCTGAACCATATATTTAAGTTTGCCAGGTTGTTCGCCACATAACACCAGGCTTAGAAACCGTTGTCGGCAGCGAGCGACCTGAAGAAGGCAGTACGGAGACCTCAAGCGTAAGCTACAGGACAAGATCATCTTCTCCGGGTTTGAAAATTATTACAGCCAAGAAGCAATGGCTGCCACAAATTAATTGAGGACCGTGGCTCTGGACGTAATTTCTCACGGATGAATGTTATCGACTTGAACACCTACTACTCAAGAGCTCTACAGAAGGCTTCCATCATCACCACTGCTTTATTATGGACCTAAATGACTGGGCTATTTGTTGAGGTAAAGTTTGCAATATGTACGGTGCATTTGCTTTGCAAACATTTAACAATAGTTACGTTTATTAGTGTAACGAGTGTCTAGCAACCAAACCCATATATATATAATAAAGTCGGAAGGGTCTTATATTACGTTAGTTTTTGTCATTTATGCAGTCATCACTTGGATTTAATTAAATTTTCGAAACGTTAAGGACACTGTAAGGAGTAATTTAGATAAATTTATGATATGAAGTTTTATATTTCCGTATAGTTCACTTAAGTATAAGAGTTTTTTTTTTTTTTTCAAGACTAGAAGCACATATATGCACATTCATGTTTGTAGCCCCTTGCATTTCAAAAGTTTTATAATGTTACGTGTAATGGGTTACAGATCCTTCTGATGTTTCGGAAAATAAGGGGCAATAGTGCGGACCGAATGCAGGTTCTCTGACGGATAGAGAGAGAACGTCCACGCTAAGTTTACAAAGGTTTTGCAACTCGACCAGGATCATCCTATTTCGCCAGTCATATTCTTATTGTCAATTGTCTAGTTTTTTTCAGTTTTTGTAAATTAAAATAATTTTTTATAACCTATATTTTTGCTTTACCTTTATGTTAAATAGCTCTTTGTGTAACTGCTTTTTCGAAATGGCGACGAGGATGGGATTGGTTGCGAGGGTCCATTGCCTTGAGTATTTTTTTGTTGAGATTCCTTGAGCAGGATACGTTCCAGAGTCAAGGCACTCTTTAATATTTCCCTATATCATATTTAGTTTTTAAAATTTGAGTTCATTTAAATTTTCGCAAGATGCCGCCAAAGAGTATTTCGAGTAGTTCTCGTGCAGCCCTAAGGCAGCAGTTACCAAGAAGTGTAATTTGATAGAAAATGTTATTTCTTCGATGTCTGTAAGCGATGCTAAGGAGCTATGAACGTATTGTTGGACCTTAAAGAAAAACTTGACAAAGTGAATAGAGGTTTTAAATGAAATTTGGGATAGCGCAGGTGAATTCGTGGACAGCGATAAATTGGTGAGTGAGGAAATGGATACTTGGTTTGTTTATGACGATCGTTTGAATAAAGTGTCTTTCTCTCCTTAAGACCACGGTGTCTCCTTCAGATCGTTCGCGTCCTGAAATTTCACAGCTTAAATTGCCTGAACTACCTTTACCGACATTTGCTAATAGGGAAGGTTTGAGTTTTTTGTGAGAGTTTGAAGCGACTGTAGATAAGTATGTTCTTAGTACTCACGTTAAATTTACTCTTCTTACGAGACAGCTTTCAGGTGACTCGCTTAAACTAGTAGTTCTCTAAATTGTAGTAATCGTTCGTATGAAGAAGCTAAGGACAAATTATTACAGAAAGCGTTTGCAGATACTTTGTCTCAACAATACAGTGTTTATTAAGCAGTTATCGGAGTTAAAGTTGACTTATCAGAGTGATCCATACGACTTTATCAGTAATATGAGAGTTATTTGTAATCAATTTGAGGCTTTAAACATAGATAGAGACATAGTTTTACAGTTTTTCATATGGAATGGTTTAATGACTGTTTCAAGAATCAGTTAATGCATATTACTTGCTCAAATAAGCCCTCTTTTGCAGCAAATAGATGACATATCTTTACTGCTTTAGAGAGATATAAAGACATATCTAAGAAATTCAATGTAAGACAGGGAAATAATTTCAGAGAAAGGTTGTTTCAAAGGATGTGTCGAAGTCAGTTGTTTAGCTTCTGCTGTTGATGGTAGCGTTGAGAAATCCAAAGTTAAGGAATGTTCTTTATATGTTTGGCAGATGATAAAGGAGACATTGATCACCCAAAATTTATAAGTGTTCGGTATATGTAACTCCACAGAGTAAAATTGAAAAACTAAAACAGTTGAATTGTTGTACAAAAACTGTACTTATGATTCTCATAAAACTTCAGATTGCAGGTTTAAGTTTAACAGTAAATGTAGATATGTAACAAGTGGCATTTTCAGCTATCTTTGTAAATTTCGTAACGACCCAAAAAGTAATGCTAATAACCCTAAAAGTGATTCTGATAACCACGAAGTGAGTAACCAAAAGGTAAAGGTGAATAGTAAAGAGAAATCTAACTCTAATTCTGTTGTTTCTAATCTAACTTGGTCTGATTTGGGAGTTTTGAGAATCTCTTGTAACCCGTGACTGCTATGCCTTCTTTTTCGTTGAATGACTCTGGGGATAGAGGTATAAAGGATTCGGGGTGTCAAGTAACTTTTGTAGAGGAAGATTGGGCTAAGAGTATGCAGTTTGAAGTGGTTGATCCGAATTATTCTTTGGTAGTGAATGGTATTAATTCGTCAAAGCCCATTAGCTACTGTGGTATACAAGGTCAAATTGAGTGAAAATTGTTTTACTGCTATTGCCATAAAGTCCATTAATTTGAAATTAGTATTGCCAGGTGTATCTGAGGTAGCTCAAGCCTTTAAAGATAAGGGCTATGTATTAGCTGACAAAACTTTGCATCTATGTAAGGACAAATTGAAGATATAAAATTGCTTTTGGGAAATGAGAAACTCTCATTTAGTACCTCAGAAGGATGTGCTGTTTGGAGGTAGTTCTGAGGTGTTTCCCTCGGTCTACTTGGAGTCACCATTAGGATGATGCTAGTAGGTGACATTGAGAGGTATAAGCAGAATCTTGCTCTATTACCAGACAGGATAAAGCATTCTTCTGAAGCTTGTATAAATGGTGATTGTTCCCTTGAAGTTGACGGCATTTTCGATACAGATGGATTGTTCTTAGATTCTGTAGAGAAATTTAAGTTTTCCCATGCTTTCTTTTGTTAATATTTCTTGTTAATTAATTTGGTGAGTGAGGAAATGGATACTTGGTTTGTTTATGACGATCGTTTGAATAAGTGTCTTTCTCTCCTTAAGACCACGGTGTCTCCTTCAGATCGTTCGCGTCCTGAAATTTCACAGCTTAAATTGCCTGAACTACCTTTACCGACATTTGCTAATAGGGAGGTGAGTTTTTGTGAGAGTTTGAAGCGACTGTAGATAAGTATGTTCTTAGTACTCACGTTAAATTTACTCTTCTTACGAGACAGCTTTCAGGTGACTCGCTTAAACTAGTTAAGTTCTCTAAATTGTAGTAATCGTTCGTATGAAGAAGCTAAGAAAATTATTACAGAAAGCGTTTGCAGATACTTTGTCTCAACAATACAGTGTTATTAAGCAGTTATCGGAGTTAAAGTTTGACTTATCAGAGTGATCCTACGACTTTATCAGTAATATGAGAGTTATTTGTAATCAATTTGAGGCTTTAAACATAGATAGAGACATAGTTTTACAGTTTTTCATATGGAATGGATTTAATGACTGTTTCAAGAATCAGTTAATGCATATTACTGGCTCAAATAAGCCCTCTTTGCAGCAAATAGATGAACATATCTTTACTGCTTTAGAGAGATATAAAGACATATCTAAGAAATTCAATGTAAGACAGGAAATAATTTAGAGAAAGGTTGTTTCAAAGGATGTGTCGAAGTCAAGTTGTTTAGCTTCTGCTGTTGATGGTAGCGTTGAGAAATCCAAAGTTAAGGAATGTTCTTTATGTTTGGCAGATGAAAGGAGACATTGATCACCCAATTTATAAGTGTTCGGTATATGTAACTCCACAGAGTAAAATTGAAAAACTAAAACAGTTGAATTGTTGTACAAACTGTACTTATGATTCTCATAAAACTTCAGATTGCAGGTTTAAGTTTAACAGTAAATGTAGATATTGTAACAAGTGGCATTTCAGCTATCTTTGTAAATTTCGTAACGACCCAAAAAGTAATGCTAATAACCCTAAAAGTGATTCTGATAACCACGAAGTGAGTCAACCAAAAGGTAAAGGTGAATAGTAAAGAGAAATCTAACTCTAATTCTGTTGTTTCTAATCTAACTTGGTCTGATTTGGGAGTTTTGAGAATCTCTTGTAACCCGGTGACTGCTATGCCTTCTTTTTCGTTGAATGACTCTGGGGATAGAGGTATAAAGGATTCGGGGAGTCAAGTAACTTTTGTAGAGGAAGATTGGGCTAAGAGTATGCAGTTTGAAGTGGTTGATCCGAATTATTCTTTGGTAGTGAATGGTATTAATTCGTCAAAGCCGTTAGCTACTGTGGTATACAAGGTCAAATTGAGTGAAAATTGTTTTACTGCTATTGCCATAAAGTCCATTAATTTGAAATTAGTATTGCCAGGTGTATCTGAGGTAGCTCAAGCCTTTAAAGATAAGGGCTATGTATTAGCTGACAAAACTTTGCATCTATGTAAGGACAAAATTGAAGATATAAAATTGCTTTTGGGAAATGATAACTCTCATTTAGTACCTCAGAAGGATGTGCTGTTTGGAGGTAGTTCTGAGGTGTTTCCCTCGGTCTACTTGGATTCACCATTAGGAGTGATGCTAGTAGGTGACATTGAGAGGTATAAGCAGAATCTTGCTCTATTACCAGACAGGATCAAAGCATTCTTCTGAAGCTTGTATAAATGGTGATTGTTCCCTTGAAGTTGACGGCATTTTTCGATACAGATGGATTGTTCTTAGATTCTGTAGAGAAATTTAAGTTTCCTGCTTTTGTTAATATTTCTTGTTAATATTGGTGAGTGAGGAAATGGATACTTGGTTTGTTTATGACGATCGTTTGAATAAGTGTCTTTCTCTCCTTAAGACCACGGTGTCTCCTTCAGATCGTTCGCGTCCTGAAATTTCACAGCTTAAATTGCCTGAACTACCTTTACCGACATTTGCTAATAGGGAAGGTGAGTTTTTTGTGAGAGTTTGAAGCGACTGTAGATAAGTATGTTCTTAGTACTCACGTTAAATTTACTCTTCTTACGAGACAGCTTTCAGGTGACTCGCTTAAACTAGTAAGTTCTCTAAATTGTAGTAATCGTTCGTATGAAGAAGCTAAGAAATTATTACAGAAAGCGTTTGCAGATACTTTGTCTCAACAATACAGTGTTATTAAGCAGTTTATCGGAGTTAAAGTTGACTTATCAGAGTGATCCATACGACTTTATCAGTAATATGAGAGTTATTTGTAATCAATTTGAGGCTTTAAACATAGATAGAGACATAGTTTTTTACAGTTTTTCATATGGAATGGATTTAATGACTGTTTCAAGAATCAGTTAATGCATATTACTTGCTCAAATAAGCCCTCCCTCTTTGCAGCAAATAGATGAAACATATCTTTACTGCTTTAGAGAGATATAAAGACATATCTAAGAAATTCAATGAAGACAGGGAAATAATTTTCAGAGAAAGGTTGTTTCAAAGGATGTCGAAGTCAAGTTGTTTAGCTTCTGCTGTTGATGGTAGCGTTGAGAAATCCAAAGTTAAGGAATGTTCTTTATGTTTGGCAGATGATAAAGGAGACATTGATCACCCAATTTATAAGTGTTCGGTATATGTAACTCCACAGAGTAAAATTGAAAAACTAAAACAGTTGAATTGTTGTACAAACTGTACTTATGATTCTCATAAAACTTCAGATTGCAGGTTTAAGTTTAACAGTAAATGTAGATATTGTAACAAGTGGCATTTCAGCTATCTTTGTAAATTTCGTAACGACCCAAAAAGTAATGCTAATAACCCTAAAAGTGATTCTGATAACCACGAAGTGAGTAACCAAAAGGTAAAGGTGAATAGTAAAGAGAAATCTAACTCTAATTCTGTTGTTTCTAATCTAACTTGGTCTGATTTGGGAGTTTTGAGAATCTCTTGTAACCCGGTGACTGCTATGCCTTCTTTTTCGTTGAATGACTCTGGGGATAGAGGTATAAAGGTTATTCGGGGTGTCAAGTAACTTTTGTAGAGGAAGATTGGGCTAAGAGTATGCAGTTTTGAAGTGGTTTGATCCGAATTATTCTTTGGTAGTGAATGGTATTATTCGTCAAGCCATTAGCCTACTGTGGTATACAAGGTCAAATTGAGTGAAAATTGTTTTACTGCTATTGCCATAAAGTCCATTAATTTGAAATTAGTATTGCCAGGTGTATCTGAGGTAGCTCAAGCCTTTAAAGATAAGGGCTATGTATTAGCTGACAAAACTTTGCATCTATGTAAGGACAAAATTGAAGATATAAAATTGCTTTTGGGAAATGATAACTCTCATTTAGTACCTCAGAAGGATGTGCTGTTTGGAGGTAGTTCTGAGGTGTTTCCCTCGGTCTACTTGGATTCACCATTAGGAGTGATGCTAGTAGGTGACATTGAGAGGTATAAGCAGAATCTTGCTCTATTACCAGACCAGGATAAAGCAGTTCTTCTGAAGCTTGTATAAATGGTGATTGTTCCCTTGAAGTTGACGGCATTTCGATACAGATGGATTGTTCTTAGATTCTGTAGAGAAATTTAAGTTTCCTGCTTTTGTTAATATTTCTGTTTTTAAATAATAAGGGTCTTGATTGTTGAAACTGAACTTGAGAAAGCAGCAGAAGAAATTCTTTCCTCAAAGGCAGAAACTGTTTTGAACAGTGATTCTAAAGTGTACGACGAAGACTTTATGGAGGAGAACAGAAAAGTAGTAGTATTTGCTTTAGAAAATACTTTTAGAGATAAGTGAAGGAAAGGTTAGTTATGCCTCTGTTATGGAATGGGAAAGTAGCTCATTTGCTGGGAAAGAATCAAAGTTTGTCAAAAGCAATATTAAAGTCAAATTTTAAGAAATTTAGTAAAAAGGATAATGCTTTACATATGATTGATGAGGTTTTTAAAGAACAGAACAGCTAGGCATTATAGAGAGTGTCTAACCTCAAGCAATTCTTGGAGGATTACCACCCCCAACATAGCTTTCTACCTTCACATGGACCAGTGTTCCAGAATGACCATGAAGTCGACACAAAATGTCGTAATGTATTTTGTCCAATTTGTGTGAATCTGACCCAGGTAAACCTATAATATTATCACATAATCAAGCAATTTTTGCTGGTCCTTGTTTGAATAAGAAGATTTCAACTTCTATTTTACAGTTAAGGTTTAATGAAAAGTTGATATGTTTTGATATTAAAAAGGCATTTCTGATGATTAAGTTGGTGCCTTCAGATCAAAGTAGGTTACTCTTTTATTGGTATAGAAATGTATCTAAAAAGGACTATTCCTTAATTGTTTATAAACATTGCAGACTACCATTTGGTTTTGCATTGTTGTATGTCCCAGAGCTTTATTAATGTTAGCACTTTATAAAATTTTGATGTTAGAGGTCAAGGTGACAATATTGATGTAAAGGAATTGAAGAAAGAGTTATATAACTTAGCTTACATGGATAACTTGGCTTTCACAACCAATGATGCTGAAAAGTTGAAATGGGCCTATAAGAAACTTAAAAGTATATTTTCTCCCTATCAATTTGAACTACAGCAATTCATAACTAATGATGACTCTCTGCAGCAACATATAGATGAAGGTAAGGAAAAGACTCCTACAAAGGTAAAATTGCTTGGGTTGATCTGGGACAGAAGTAGTGATACTCTGTCGACATGTAAGTTGGTACTTGATAAGGATGCAACAACAAAAGACAGATTTTAAGTTCAATTGCAGCCAATTTTGATGTGTTCTCATTTTATGGTCCCTATTAAACAGGGCTAGATTATTTATGCATTCGCTACAGTGCAGAAAAGAAGTTGGATGGGACGATACCCTATCGGATGATGAATTACGAGAGTGGACTAATATTTGCAAGCAAGTGAATGGTGTTCCTGAAATTCCAGTGAAGAGATTTGTTGGTCGTAGAAATGATCCTTTCCAACTGATTGCTTTTTGTGATTCTAGCAAGCATATATATGGAGTTGTGCTCTTTATCAAGAACTTGAGAACAAAGGAGGTAAGTTTCCTTCTATCAAAAAATAGAATAATTGGGCGCCAGTTAGAACTAAAGTCTATCCCTTCTCTTGAATTTCAGTCTCTTGTGCTTGGTACGGAAACTGTTGTTGATATTTATAAAGAACTCTGTGGTTCAGAGAGTGTGTCTCCCATTAACATAACAAAGTTGGTAGTATTCTCAGATAGTGCAGTTGCACTGAGTTGGCTAAATTCTCGAACAAATAGGTTTGATAAACTAAGGAAACTAAGTATTTTTATTATGAACAGGTTGCACAGAATCGAGAATTTATGTGAAACTGTCCCTGTGACTTTCAAATTTTGTACAGGTATGATAAATCCTGCAGATTGTACTACCAGGTCCTTGTCTTATAAGAGGTTGATAAAATCAAATTTCTTCACAGGACCTGATACCATTCAGAATATCTTGGAAGATGACCATTTGGATGTAACAATCCCAAATCCTTTAACCAACGTGCTTGAAGTTTCAGAGGGCCAGTGTGAGATAAAGAGTGTGACAGAGCCAGAGATGGGAGATATTTTAAATTCAACAATTCCAAGTTCCAGTTGGCTTCATTTAATTTCTGTCTACAAATATGTACTGACATTCATAAACAATGTCAAACTGAAATTGAAGAAACAAATCTGGCAAGTATGACCATTTGAAGTTTTCAGTAATGAAGAAATTTCTTTGAAAGCATGGCAGATGATCATTGTGCATGATCAACAGCAAAATTTTCCAGAAGTTTTTAGATATTTCAGAGAAAGAAACCCTCAAATTAGAGATATTCCCAACATAGTGAGTCAACTGAATTTATTCATTGATAAGAAATCTGGTTTACTAAGAGTTAAAAGTAAATTTTGTAAGTGGAGAGACCATAAATATGAATTCCCCATTCTTTTGGCTAAAAACAGTAAATTGACCGAAGCAATCATAAACAAATTTCATGTTAAGTTAGCTCATTCTGGAATATATGCTACATTATCTGAGGCTAGGAAACAGTTTTGGATTCCTTGTAGTTTTTCTACTGTAAAGAAAGTCTTGAAAGCTTGTGTTCACTGCCGTAGATTTAACAGTAGAACTATAAAATTAAACCAGTCTCCATATAGGGAATTTAGGGTTTCTCCTCCAACCATACCTTACAGGTACATTTTCATAGATTATTTCGGACCTTACTGGTATATTGGATGGGTAAGAAATTAAAGTTTGGATATTATGTATCACTTGCTTATGGTCGAGGGCCATAAATTCTTAAGTATGTGTAGACCTTTCAGAGATTTCCTTTTTGAGAGCCACTGGCAGCCTCCATTGTTTCGAGTTTGGTTTGGGGTACCTGAACTCTGTTTAAGTGACCAAGGTTCACAGCTAACTTCGGGTGCTAGAACTGTTGAAAACTTTCTAAATGATAAGGATACACAATCTTATTTCAGGGAGAACAACATAAAACCTTTGAGTTTCCAGCAATACTATAAAGGTCACAGTGAACTTGGTTCTTTAGTGGAATAGTGTGGTGAAGATGTTAAGAGGCTTATTGAAGGTTCTGTTCGGAACATGGTCCTAGATATTAGATTTTGACTTTGCTGTCCAAAATATTGTACACATAGTAAATCGTCGTCAATTGCCTTTAAAGAATATTTGCGAAGCAATGATGGGACTGAACCTGCCCTTTACCCTCTCCTATAACTCCAGAAATTTTAGTTAAAAGGACACGAATTAAATTCCTTAAATATTATTCCCCATTTACATCCTTTACCTAGGGCAGATGATACTTGGGTTCCTGATATATCTCCCATTGCCCATGTGAAGGACAGTCATAGAAAGTTACGAAAGGCTAGGGAAAGTATAATAGAGATATATAATGAGTTTGTTGTGCAGCTTGTGAACCAAGCAACTGATAAACGAGGTAGATACCAACCTGTTAATCACAAGCTATTGGAAGTTGGAGACATTGTTCTCATTAAAGAAACCCCTTCTCAAACCTACTAATTTTCCAATGGGTATCGTTAAAGAGAGAAAAGTGAACTCTTTGGGTGAAGTAACTGGTGCAACTGTACTCAAGGGAAAAAGTAGGGAAGAAACTAAAAGGCACGTTTCCTCTTAGATTCCATTACTTTACAAAAGGGACTTTGAGGCTAAATTTTAGCGATAAGGCACAATCAACATGTGATGGTAAGAGTAAGGAAGATTTAGTTAAGGAGAGACCCAAGAGGCAAAGTGCAATGATTGGGAAAGAGAGGGTAAAGTAACTATTTGAGATGATTTAGCGTAATCATTTATCTATATTTCCATTCAATTTTTCTTAGAAAATTGAATCCCCTCGTGGGAGTGTAGAAAAATGCGCACTTGTGCGCATTTTTGTTGTTTTTTACATATTATATGTATAGATTTGTTGTTGTGGTTTTCATGTTAATATTTTCTCAGGAATAGCTGTTTTTTTTTATATTAAAAAGCAAATGCATTTTATTTGCATCCCTAAATACCTCTTAGGACAATTAAAAGTAACGAGCCATTCCTGAACCATATTTAAGTTTGCCAGGTTGTTCGCCACCTAACACCAGGCTTAGAAACCGTTGTCGGCAGCGAGCGACCTGAAGAAGGCAGTACGGAGACCTCAGCGTAAGCTACAGGACAAGATCAGTCTTCTGGCCGGATTTGAAAATTATTACAGCCAAGAAGCAATGGCTGCCACAAATTAATTGAGGACCGTGGCTCTGGACGTAATTTCTCACGGATGAATGTTATCGACTTGAACACCTACTACTCAAGAGCTCTACAGAAGGCTTCCATCATCACCACTACCTTCGTCACTGCTTTATTATGGACCTAAATGACTGGCTATTTGTTGAGGTAAAGTTTGCAATATGTACGGTGCATTTGCTTTGCAAACATTTAACAATAGTTACGTTATTAGTGTAACGAGTGTCTAGCAACCAAACCCATATATATAAAGTCGGAAGGGTCTTATATTACGTTAAGTTTTGTCATTTATGCAGTCATCACTTGGATTTAATTAAATTTTCGAACGTTAAGGACACTGTAAGGAGTAATTTAGATAAATTTATTGATATGAAGTTTTATATTTCCGTATAGTTCACTTAACGTAAAAGATTTTTTTTTTCAAGACTAAGCACATATATGCACATTCATGTTTGTAGCCCCTTGCATTTCAAAAGTTTTATAATGTTACGTGTAATGGGTTACAGATCCTTCTGATGTTTCGGAAAATAAGGGCAATAGTGCGGACCGAATGCAGGTTCTCTGACGGATAGAGAGAGAACGTCCACGCTAAGTTACAAAGGTTTTGCAACTCGACCAGGATCATCCTATTCGCCAGTCATATTCTTATTGTCAATTGTCTGAGTTTTTTCAGTTTATTTTGTAAATTAAATAAAATAATTTTTATAACCTATATTTTTGCTTTACCTTTATGTTAAATTGCTCTTTGTGTAACTGCTTTTCGAAAAAGTATGGGCGCATATGAAGCTATATGTACGTTCATCGTTACGGCATTTCACCAGGGCAGACCTAAAGGCCAGATTGGAGGAAGCAAGGCTTGCTGTCACTAAACAGGTGTGGGAAGGAGCTGTCCAACGAAGTCAAGCTTTCGAGAACGAATACGTTCGGGATTGCATAGATCCAATCGTTGTCAACGTCGCCAGTGATGACGAGGACGATCTGTTTTTAGACAGTGATGGGGAGTGAGCTGAAATATCCTTATACGTGTGTATATATAGTCCTGTAATTAATAAGTTTTAAATATTTTTACCACCAGTTTTTTTATTTTGTATGTCTATGCTGTTTACATGGTTACTGCAAAAATTTACTTCAAAATCTGTAAAATTTCTGTATATATTGTACATACTTTATTGGATATATATATAAAATAATGTATATAGTGATCTTACTTTTAAATAAACTATGATCTGTTTTTTTCCTTCCATATTTATATCTCCAATAATAATCTAAAGTTGCCACAACCATACCATTCTCATGGAAATAGATAAGAAAGGTACATGATAAATAAAAACATACAAATGGCTTTCTGAAAAGTAATCAGTAATAAGTGATAGTTCGTGTAAATTTTAAAACGTAAAAAAACATATGATAGTACACTATTCCATTCATAAGTATCAGACAGAGTAAGAAAGAGAGGAGTGGGCGGGGCTTCTTTCCTAACTCTTTGGCTAAGCCAACGACAGGCGTTCGTATATTTACAACTAATACTGAGGAAATTGAAAATTTTCTAAGTAAAGTGCCTTAATTATTAATTTAGGGTACTTAATTATATTGCCATATATTAGCGGAAGGTGTAAAAAAATGTTGTGCCAAATTTTCAGAAAGATACAGTTGATATTTAAAAAGATATTTAAGAAAGCCTATGCATCGCAGTGCTTGAAATGGTCAGTATATCATATTGGCAACCTGATTATTAAATGGCAAACAACACTCACCTTCATATCAATTTCCTTCTTTCTAAGTTTCACTTGAATATATCGAAAATCTTCAATAACCCTTTCTCGACCAAAACCCAATGCAAAATGAATTCGGGTCTTCACCGTTGACGAACAAGGATAAAAAATTCAGGAAGTGATGCTTCCAGAATTGTCATCATAGAGTCCTTGGTCGTCGATGGCGCCCTCTATGTTGTTGCATGTGTTCTTTTCACTCCATTTTCTAGTACCATAGGCAGAAACCTTTGTGCCTGATGTTGTATGGCGTAATACTATGTATCATTATTGGTATATGGCACTAATTTGACCAATTGTAACCCATTAAAGTAAAAAAAAAAATAGATTGGTAAAATTCCAAATATCGAAATACAGTACAAATGGATAAAATTTGAAATACAACAATAACATCATCAATTATAATACACAAGAAAAGTGTTTCATTTTATCCTCAATAATAATAATAATACATGTAGTGTGCAACTAAATGTTTTACATTCGGCAATGGTTACGTTAATGAATAGTAGGTACTATTCATATCCAAGATTATAGGACTAGTAATAACAACCCAGGCAAAGGAAATAAGGAAGAAAACTAGACTTATGATAAAAAAAAAAAAATTACAGTTGGATAACAACTGAAACAACATGTTAAATTTCGAGTCCCACCTTTAATTTAATTTAATATGACTGAGACTTCATTTTAAAGAAGACACGATGGAAAACAGAAAGTAGTGGTAACTAATAATTTTTTCAAAGCACTAATCTTATATGATCACGTCCTGGTAAAATATAATTAACAAAATCACAAACAGGAATCCCTCTTATGGTTTTTAAACAAAGAAAACGTATTTCTGTATGCGTTTTCTTTGCATTGGGTAACAGTGATGTCACTAACTTGATCACTGATTGGTGGTTGTCTGTGTTTACCTACGTAGAGATATAGTTGCCAAGCGTCTTTTTTTTCAATAATTTTAAATCTATCTAATATATCTTGTGTCTGACTATTATCTATTAACTTCGCAATAAAATATAAGAGATATATATTCATTAAAAGATAAGGAATATCAGGAGTTATTCAGCATTTGTTACACACACAATACAGCTATGTTACAAACACAATGTAGCTAACTAGTCATCTTGATACAAATTAAAGCAAATGGCTGGTTATGTTAGTCTTTTGAATATGCTTTATTTTACTTGATGAAACGTCTTCATCCATTGCTTTTATTAACATAACACTTACATTTAAATTCTAAATGATACTAAAAGCAATTACATATTTTTCTAGAGTACTTTGTGCAAAATTAGATATAGTTTTTCATATGAAAAATCCCTTATTCTAGAGTCCTTAGTTTGTAGCCGTAAACATTCGTTTCCATGGCAACCATTATGCCCATTCACTCTCCAAATGAATAGCTATTGTAAAACGTGAATGTTCTCTTGGAATAATTATATTATGAATTATATTATAGTACTATCTATAAAAAGGACTTATGTCTGACAGATGTAACCATGTTCATAGCTAAATCCGTTATAAAAGATAAAGGCACTGGCAATGTGTATCACTTGCCTTTCAGGCCTGATTGGTCAAACCAACAACCCGCCCTTACAGACGTAGTTTAATTGCAAGTTGCAACACCTAGGGGTTATTTTAGTACAAAACTGTAAGTCTGATAGCATCGGGACAATAAACGACAAACCACCACTACTGACAAAAGTACAAAAAATTACCAATGTACAATTATAAGCAAGATGAACTAAGAATCGCCACGCCTTCTCCGGTATATTGTTCCAGGAGAGTAACCAACTAGTCATTTTTATGCAAATAAAAGAACACGGGACTGAAAAGTGTAGCCAATACCTGATATTAACTTCGCCCTGAAATATTTTTTATTTCCTTGTATCGAGTCACCCGATCTAATGTTGTCGTTCGTATTGCGTATTTAATAACACTTATAACAATTTTACCACCCATTGAATTTGTTTGATATACTTTGGAGGAAATCAAATACTGTGTTTCATAAGAAAAAGCATCTTACTTCAGGGTCCTTGGAATTAATTTCTCGACTGTAAACATGGTTGCCATGGTTACCGTTACGTTAAGACACTCATTCACTTTTTGGTCAAGTTTGAAAAACCTTGGGTGAGTGGTATGAAAACCATCAGATATATTTAAGGAATAAAAACATTGAGACCGTGAATGTTTTATGACCTCTGTGCTTAAATTTGTTTTTTCTCAGGACATTGAGATGTTGACGCCTGCAAACATGATTTAAAGATAGGTAACGCCTAATTTCATAAAAATAAATAAAAGTTAAAATAAAACTATTATACATTGCAAATTGATTACCACCACAAACTGGACGAGTACTCTGCCCTCAAGAAACAATTTCATCCTTATGCTTTAGATTTACGCTCTGAGTTAGCTGCAAATTGCTCTTTGGATTTCGAATTGAAATATTAGGAAAGCCAAGAGACCTCTAAGAGTTCCACATTTAAGGCGAATGGGATAAATAATCTTGATCGACTCAATCGCTCTTATATTCGAAAATTCCTCCAGGTGGTTTGGACTCTGACTCAGTCTCGGCTTCCTCGGGTGTTGTTGACTCAGATTTAGTCTAGGTTTCCTCCAGGTGGTTTGTACTGTCTGACTCAGTCTTGGCTTCTTCGGGTGTTGTAGACTCAGATATAGTCTAGGTTCCTCCAAGTGTTTGAACTCAGACTCAGCCTTGGCTTCTTCGGGCGTTGCAGACTCAGATTTAGTCTAGGTTCCTCCAGGTGGTTTGGACTCTGACTCAGTCTTGGCTTCCTCGGGTGTTGTTGACTCAGTTTAGTCTAGGTTCCTCCAGGTGGTTTTGGACTCTGACTCAGTCTCGGCTTCCTCGGGTGTTGTTGACTCAGATTTAGTCTAGGTTCCTCCAGGTGGTTTGGACTCTGACTCAGTCTCGGCTTCCTCGGGTGTTGTTGACTCAGATTTAGTCTAGGTTCCTCCAGGTGGTTTGGACTCTGACTCAGTCTCGGCTTCTTCGGGTGTTTTTGACTCAGATTTAGTCTAGGTTCCTCCATGGTTTGGACTCTGACTCAGTCTTGGCTTCCTTGGGCGTTGCAGACTCAGATTTAGTCTAGGTTCCTCCAGGTGGTTTGGACTCTGACTCAGTCTTGGCTTCCTTGGGCGTTGCAGACTCAGATTTAGTCTAGTTCATCCAGGTGGTTTGGACTCTGACTCAGTCTTGGCTTCCTCGGGCGTTGCAGACTCAGATTTAGTCTAGGTTCATCCAGGTGGTTTGGACTCTGACTCAGTCCTTGGCTTCCTTGGGCGTTTGCAGACTCATATTTAGTCTAGGTTCTCCAGGTGGTTTGTACTCTGACTCAGTCTTGGCTTCTTCGGGTGTTGTAGACTCAGATATAGTCTAGGTTCCTCCAAGTGTTTGAACTCAGACTCAGTCTTGGCTTCCTCGGGCGTTGCAGACTCAGATTTTAGTCTAGTTCCTCCAGGTGGTTTGTACTCTGACTCAGTCTTGGCTTCCTTGGGCGTTGCAGACTCAGATTTAGTCTAGGTTCCTCCAGGTGGTTTGTACTCTGACTCAGTCTCGGCTTCTTCGGGTGTTGTAGACTCAGATATAGTCTAGGTTCCTCCAAGTGTTTGAACTCAGACTCAGCCTTGGCTTCTTCGGGCGTTGCAGACTCAGATTTAGTCTAGGTTCCTCCAGGTGGTTTGGACTCTGACTCAAGTCTCAGTTTCGGCTTCTTCTGACTAGATCTTTGCCTAGGGATTTGTGGCCTCTACTAAAATACTGCTCATTAGCAGTTAGTAACGTAACCTTCTCTCTGCTTATAAGTGAAAACATTTCCTGTGAAATAAATAAAATTATTTTATTTAGAGGCATAAAAATAGTTGAATTTCGATTTTTACAAGATAATGCGAATGTCATCCATTCTTCTAAGATGGCCTATCGAGCAACGTAAGAGAGAGAGAGAGAGAGAGAGAGAGAGAGAGAGAGAGAGAGATTGATTGATTTGTTAGTTCTTACTAGCGTCGCAACGACGAGGTTATTGACACCGAGAGAGAGAGAGAAGAGAGAGAGAGAGAGAGAGAGAGAGAGAGAGAGAGAGAGTTTTATCACGTATTTCCAAATACAACTGAGATCATCCACCAGCAATAAAATATCCTAGTAATAAAAACTAAATTACGGATAGCCATTACCGAAGAATATAAATCAGAAGAGAAAAGGCGATTCTCATTTATTTCACAAGACGGAATGTTGGTCATCAAGCGACAGAATAAAAACAATGAGAAACAGCACTCAAATATCACCACCATAAAAAATACGACACAGTTTTGTTCCATTAAAATTCAAGCATAAATGAAACTGGCCACACGCCATTAGAAAAGACAATAATATGCTTTTAAGATAACGAATTTGCCATGTACTGCTTCACTCGACTATGCTTTGTTAATTGCCACGGACAAAAGATACGTGATTCTATGACGCAAATCGTCATCATTCAACTGACAGGCCTTCAGCGCAACAAAGAAAACATTTTCTCTAAATAGCTCAAACGTAATTGTGAGAGAACTAGACTGCGTAAGCTGTAATATCGAATGGGGGACCGAAAGCCCATTATTATTATGCATAAATAAAAAGGCTGTTTCGTTTGATTCAATAAACTTGCTTAAATCAAATCAAGATGCACGCGATACAATTATCGGTCGTCACTTCTTTCATAATGGAGGCAATTTTTTCATGTCTGTCTTTATAATAACTGCTTTCATAACTACGAGATCAGTTTATTCACTTTATTCTGTAAAGTTAAAAGCAAAAGTTGTTTGTGAAGCATTTATACAGCTACCTTTCTCTGCATGACTCGAGCTGAACTTATGCGTACATACTTCAAAAAGAACAAAAACACATGAGGTACACTGATTCACTATGTAAACTAATGCCCAAAACGCGTAGTTCATCAGAACATTTTCACTTTTTTGTATTTCATTTATTACTACTACTTCTAGGGTTATATGCTACAGCCTAAATACAGTGTAGGTATCTTTTCAAACTTACCCACATCCAAATACAGTGAGTTCATTGTTTATATGTGGATTTGTGTGTGTGATTCATGCAAAACATACAATTTTTCCAAGTTTTTCCTGGCGATGTCTAAATGACCTATGCTCACTTTTCTGGTTATCAATAAATTCTAATACAACAAAACTGAACACAATTCCTCCATCCCTCTCACGCTGATTTTAACACTTATAACCACTTACGAAATCTTAAATATTTTATCAGATGGCTGAGCCGCTAGGAGAGTGATTTAGTAACAAAGGAACCATTAAAATCACAACATTTTACTTACTTTACGATATCAGCAACTGGCAACTTAAGTTCGTTGAAGTGGGAACGTCAAACGATTGACTCTGAAAATAATTTTAGTCGACCATCAACGGTTGCTGTTGTCGCTCTCCTTTTGAGAAACGGTAAGTACTACAACTTCACTTTGTGCTACTTTTTTTTCCGAAAAAATACTCGTCTTCCTGTGAGATGGTTTGTCAGTGAGAAACGTTAGGCGAATCATTTTCAAAAGGGTAATCTGTTATTTCGAACTAGAATCTAAATTCGTAACTGCGTTGAAATATTAGTCACTCGCTCACTCCCATATTTCCAACAATATCGCCTAACTAACAGAACAAATAACAGCTGCCCTAACTTTGCTTAGTTTTACTCTAACGTAACTGAATGACTGGTTCTATCTTGCTACAACAAACATACAAATGTAATGCTAATAAAAGGAAGCAGTAGTAATTGGCAATTATAATCATTTATATTCTATAATCAAATTCTTTCATCTTTATTTCAGGGGCCTATGATTCGATTCTGGGAATGGCTGACCTCAATTCTTGTTTGCATTTGTGTAAGTGATCAACAAACTGGAACTTGCCGGTTATTATATATAAATTATATAGTAGCAATGGGTGACAACATGGTACAAAACTATTTATATACCTATTTTCATATCCATAATGACAGCGAGAGAAATTCAATTATATTTTACGAACAGATTCCATTTTTTTTTTCCTCTCTCTTTAGGGATCATATCAAACGTAGTGTTCCGTTACATCGGAGGGCAGCAGATTCATCCCCAGCTCAACTTGTCGGCACGACACTGCACGATAGATAAGCCATGTCCGGTACAAAGGTAAAAAGGATGTTAACAGGTAATAAAACCTCTATACCGATTTCAATTTAAGCTTTTCCTATCGTAATTCTGTTATGAGGATTACGACGCATATGACATGTCACTTTAACACACATAAATAGTCTATGTCTCTGAAACACTACCTTTAGGCCTATGCCTGTTGGTGGAAGTAATATTTAACATGACATTCTGGATTTTTCTTACTATGTCAACACTCCTGTATGAAATAGCGTTCCTCCTTCAATACGATTTTATTTATTTATCTAACTTTATTTTTCAGGTTACCTGTCGAGACTATGGTCGAAATCCCTTCTCTCCTGAATAGCTACTTTCCTTTGACTCTGCATATTCTCTATGACAAGGATAACGAAGGTAATGATATAGTCTCATTCTTAACATTAAATGATCGTATTAATTTTGGACCTTTTGACTTTTATTCCACTAATAGATAGATAGTTTTTTTATTGACTATGTTATCAATTGATCTTCATGAGTTCTTGTACTTTTTTACTGCTTTATTCGTTAAGCTATATATTGCTGAATTTTAGTCTTCCTTTTATTTCATTGTTACTAGCTGTTTCTCAATATTTACATTCTTCCTTTCTTTCTAAGCTTTATTCCAATACTCATTACCATTTACATTTCAACAGTTTGCTTTTGTTTCTTTTAATCTGTTACCAACAGACATTTAAGTTTTTTTTTCTTTCTTTCTTTAACTCTGACTCCTGTCACTTCATAACTCGCTGTCCTTTCAGTTTCCCGAGTTTAGATCTTCATAGAATATCAAATTTCATTTCGCCCCATTCTAATTATGCCTCTAAACCCCACAGATCGGTTGAGGAATTTAACCAACCTACCCAGAGCCTTTCGTGGGATCACATTATCGGCCTACGATGTCGGTCTACAAACGCTCGGTCAGGCATTAGAGTCTGCCGGTGGGACAACTCTCTTCTTGGTTATGTGTTCATTAGACAATGCTGTGCAGATATTCCAGAAGGTAGTCATTGCTTACAGATATTCTGAATAACTATAATAGTCAAGAAAGAATGCGAGTGCGTATTCTAATGATCAAGATATTTTTGGTTTAATGGCGGAAACAAGGGCACTGAATCTACTATATTATTAAAGTAGTTTAACCAGACCACTGAGCTGACTTTCAGCTCTCCTCATAGAGTTGGTCTTAATCTACAATAAATATATATAAAAACTAACTATTATATCATAATGTATCACCTAGTATCTATGGCAGATAATTTTTTAAAGGTAGCTACACATGCAGGTAGGAAGAATTTTTTGGTCAAATCTATATACAAATTCACTGATAAATGGGGTAGGGAGGGGGCTAGGCCTACTCATGCTTTCTGCTTATAAAAGCTGCTTGCATGCATCATGTAGGCATATACTTTATGTGCGTAAACGTTACGTCTGCAGATTAAAACTCGGAGACTCAAGGGCCACTCAGCTCAGTGGCTTCTGGCTCTGAAGGACAAAGATGAGGCGGATTTGCTAATCCCTCGCCTCGAAGGATTAATTCGGGAGGGAACGCGCGTCAACCTCGTGACTGAAGAATCCTTCGAAAAATTATGGGTGTTCTGGTCAAGAGTTGACTTACGCGGAATCACACGGTAAATCTATAAATTTACTATTTTCTGTAGCATTTTGTAACTTCTCTGTCAGTCTTTGCATCTCTCAAGCCCGTCGCTAACGT
The DNA here is from genome assembly GCF_015104395.2 of Macrobrachium nipponense. Classification (NCBI taxonomy): domain Eukaryota; kingdom Metazoa; phylum Arthropoda; class Malacostraca; order Decapoda; family Palaemonidae; genus Macrobrachium; species Macrobrachium nipponense. The sequence goes on from NC_061094.1 coordinate 60,647,566, forward strand.
TCAGTTATGCCTGCACAGTTATAGTTGCGTAGGCATAACTGAACGTTAGTGGTGGGCTTTAGGCAATATTATTGTCCAAACTGTGTTATAATTGGGGTTATTGACAGTCCAAGCCTTTTAACATAACCCCACAGAAATTTAAATAAACATCTGAAAGTTTCTATGAATATGCGAATTTGCAAAACTCCTTACCATCTGATCAGCAAATTTAGAAAGTAAATTATTTTTTTTACTAAGCATGGAACAGCAGATTGTAATCTAAAGCCTAAATCGCACAAAAAAAAAAACCCTATAGGTATCTCAAGACGGCCATTTAGGTATTTAAAAACGTTTTTCCACAAAGCGAAACTGAAAAAGTTTGGTAAATGCAAATGATCGTCATGATACGACCATAAAAAGCCCAAGAAAAAGCGCCAACTTGAGTCTCGTCCCACAAAATAAAACGTTACAGATTCCACGGGAGGCAATTCACCAACATCACCGCCCACAATCGTAACAGGGATTACCTGGCTCGCCTTCTGATGCCTAACAACCACCTCCTGTACTCCAACATGAAAGGAAGGACATTGAAAATAGGAGTGAATAACGCCGCTCCTCTCTTTAGCATCGAATCCGTCTCTGTCGACGGGTTGAACCAAGACAGGTACTCCGGTATCGACCTTTCTATACTGAAGTCTCTCAGCGCCTTCCTCAACTTCAAGTAAGGGGGCGTTCTGTTGATGAACAGATAAAAAAAATTACTGTAAAATATGGACGTATCGTTGTTAAATTTATATGCACGGGGGAATGGTGATTAATATATCGTCAGATAACATGGTTACTTGTAGCACTACCATGTTCCAGTGATTATAGTCCGTCTCGCCTTTACATAAACTGTTGTTTTTAATTGTTTACTAATGTGGTTTTGCCGAATTAATTTTCAAATCCTTTACTGGTGTATAGTAAAAAATTCACCCATTAACAACAGCCCTTTATGTCAACAGTCCTTTTATTCTTACTAATCTAATATGTTCGTAATTAATGACCTTTCACTTGACTAACTGCCTTTGCTGGAGCCATCTCATTGTCATTATTTCTTATACTGAAGCTATTTCAACAATGTATACCCTAGCCTGCTTGGACCCACACCCCAATCCCCTACACATTTGACTCGCCTAATGTACTTCCAAACTGGTTGCAGGTTCGAAATCATAAGGTCCATCGACAACACTTGGGGGGACCTGCAACCGAACGGAACAGCGACCGGCGTTATTGGGATGGTCCTCAGGGATGAAATCAACGTGGCCTTGGCTCACATGACAATCACGAGTAAGCCTTGGGTTTATTAATGGTCATTCATCGGTTTGAAGGCAGTGGGACACTTCTGTAGGCCTAGGTGAAAGGAGTGGTTTGTTGGATGACCAAGAACTGGTTTCAAGTATACGTGAACATAAATTTACTCCAGGATCATTGGTGAATCAATGATGAGTAGAAAACTCACAATTTCAACCATTTCATAAACTTAACACCACTATAAAAACGTTGACCATCGACACCTACTAGTATATAAGTTGTTGCTCAACTTAGATATTAAGGCCAAAACCTTTATAGCACCTTTTCCAACCCGTCTAGCTACGCTGTCTCGGTCTTCTTCCCAAATTTCTTGCAAACTTCCCTATTTTCTCCTCGTGACGAACTATTCTTAAAAACCAATCACTGGCCCAAAGTACGAAAAATTAATGTTTGTAAGAGATCCAAGATTATCTCTAATGGTAATTTTGTAACAAGACATTCAGTGCGTTCAATGAGCCTATATTCCAGTCGACTATAGGACCAACATGCAAAATCGTTAACTCTTGCCCCACACATATTCCGAAACTTGAAGATATCGATTCTAGAAGCTATTATTGAACAATATATTACTGTACTTACTAACAAAAACAGACAACATAGGACTCAAGATGGTTTAGCTCTTGGAGTTGAATAAGATAGTAAAATGTACAATAGGAATAAAATAAGTTCTCACCTATATCATTCATGGGTCCGTTCGTCCTCAATATTATCCTTTTTTTGCAGAGACAAGAGCAATGGCAGCAGACTTCACCCACCTATACTATCAGGACACAATCACCATAATTTCGCAAGCTCCTACAATTATGAATCGGACTTTTGCAGTATTCTCTCCATTCCAGTCAATGGTATATGACCTTCTGACATGATTATCAGTGTGTAGTTATATCTATACTTCTTACTTATCTACATTTTATAAAATTTCTTGTGTAAAGAGTTCTGTAAGTTATCTTGTATCTTAATAGTAGAACTCTCCTTCCTCTAAACAGGTATGGGGAGTCATCATTCTTTCGATTCTGTTCCTGGGTCTTATTCTGAAGGTCCTGTCAAATCTGACAGAGTTCTGCATGCAACAAGAATCCATAGGAACTCTCCAATTGGTCACCTTCAACATATTTCGATCTATCATCAACCAGGGCAATCAAATTTCAGTGGCGCTATGGTCGCACAGATGCGTTTGCTTTGCGTGGTACAGCTTCTGCCTGATCTTTAATGGTAATTCCTCTTTAGTTTGACAGAATGACCATTAATTCGGTGGATTTTTGTCTGATTTCGACATTCTTGAATAAAACCTCAACCAAAACATTATATGTGTAGCTACATGTGCTCACCATAGTAAACACTTCCAATACATCAGTATAAAGAAAAGACAATAATAACAATTAAATGAGCAACTTGGATATCTAAATTCAGTATCATCATCTTGGACTTTCAGCCCTTTATTCTGGGACTCTTATAGCAGTGCTGGCTATCCCATCCTATGAGAAGCCAGTCGATTCTCTCACTGACCTTCCTAGGGCAGTCAAGCATGAGGGATATACCCTTGGAACGAGCCGCTTGTCGATGATGGAGTTTCTTTTCAAGGTAATTTTTAATGACAGGGCATCTGGTTTGAAACAAGATGTCAGTGCAAGAAAACACCAGTAGGTAGGGCTAAGTTTGAAGTCAGATGAAATAATGATACGAGGTGAAAATCCATACAAATTGTAAAGTGAATCACGAGCATTCATGGATGAATGTAAAATGAACAGAATGGATTTAAGGGTTTGAGAACGTTATCTTATTGAAACTTCTTTGAGTCTGAATTTTTGCATAATTAAACTTTTACATTAAATAACTCAACAACTTTTTCTGCTGCCAGTATGCCACTGAGGGCATCTATAAGGACACATGGGCTTTATTCAACCACAAGGATCGAGATCAAAGTTTCGTTCAAGGGGACTTGGCCTATCAACTGGTAAGACATTTGCATGGAGTAAGTCTAAAAGACCTTTCACCTGCTAAGCTTTTACTGAATAAAAATATTTATTTGTGTAGAGCAAAATGATTGTTAAGAGTATATTTGTCATTCTTTAAATTAAATATCTTAAATATGTAGTACCAGTTAAAATTTAATGTTCCAACTAAATTTCCTTATGTATCTCTAGATCTGATTTTAAACTTTTGAAGGAATCTGTTTCCCCACACAAAATATTCAATACATGCACTATACATTACATGCATGCAAATAACACCACCTACCAACCCACACAATATGTATGCAATATATATGTGTATCCCTTTCACATACGTATGGGTTTCAGTATGTTATACGCACCATAAAAACTAGTGTAATGTGACTGCTTTAAAGACATCTCTTAGCCAGACTAATAATGCAAAGTTTTCTTTCATTCTAGGTTCTAGAAAGAGACAAGTTCCTATACATAAGTCCTTCACTGAGGGCGAAAACGGAGGCTTTGAGGTATGGGATAGAGAAATTCCTACATAGGAAGGGACACTTTTTCCTCCATGTGGATCGGCTACGCTTGTGCAATAGGGGCTCCATTTAAGGAGGAATTCAACAGGCTGCAAGTGTCTCAATTAGTCATTCATTTACTTTATTCATTTTCATAATGGTTAGAATCACCCAGTCTCATGGACCAGCTATTTGTATTTCCAAAGTAGCACTTCAACTATAAAATGGTGGTGTGCAGTGGTGCCTGTTTTCTGTTTTAAGTGGTAAGGAATGTATACCAATTCCCCTAAGATAGTGTCACTGATTTTCCAGACTATGAATTCAATACCTATTTGAATTACACATAAACTAAGTTGCCCATTCAAGTGCAACAAAATGTGGAAAGATTGTTCATCATGGGTGTGCCTAAGCTCTTGGATACCATATAAATTATCTTTTACTTATTCTAAATGAATATTTAGATGTTGTTGATAAATGAGAGTAAGGAAGAAATTAAAATAATTAAAGAATAAATATTGAAAAGACAAGTAATGAAGACATTAAAAAGATTAAAGAATCAATACTGCAAAGACATTTCCACAAGCTGTGAAAGTTTAATAACTTTTTTGTACAGTAGAATCTAGAAATACTGATTTAAATACTACAGTAAATAAATATCACCACATCACATCATCAGTGCTTACAGTTTGATTATGTTAGCAATCATAATGTAACCTAAAGAGGCATGTTTAAAGGTATGCATGAATATGTCTATAGTACTAGTCACTTTCACCAAGTCTATAATCTGATGAATCAATATGACCTCCTTCCACATCTAATTTTTCAGGATCCTGAGGATGATTCAGGCAGGCCTCATCATCAAGTGGAAAGAAGATGAGCTTATGAAGATGAAGAAGGCAAGACCAGATAAAACTCTTCCGATGGAACGACCGATAAAGCTAATCTATATACAGGTGAGACTCGATCCTTGTCTCAAACTTGAAAACAATGAACCATGGGTTAATGAACAAATCAATGATTAAAAGAAAAATACCATATTCGTTGGAAGATTGAATTTCATGTTAATGGCTCCTGTGGATTACACTGACCAAATCTTCCGAATATACATTAACATGGCTGTATGATGACATGCATTCTTTGAAATTTTCTTTAGCGCTGGTGAGTCTGACAGCAATATTTTCATACAAAATATGTCTTTATTTCCAGGCTGCTTTTTATATGCTGTTGCTTGGCTATGCAGTCTCAACTTTCATATTTCTACTGGAGAAAATTCAGTTTGCCATTTGCAAAACCAAATCTGCTTAATCATAGAGAAAAGCTGCTGAATTACATTAGATAGCCATGTTAAAAGGAGCAGCTAAAATATTTAATCTGTAATGGAAAATATACTTTACTAGAATTATGTGAAATGCATTAGTATAGCTTTTTATTTTCCAATAATCTGACTATATAATTAGATGAGGATTTCATTTTAAGGAAGAACACCACTAAGTTTAGAATGACTTGTTGCACTTTCACCTTATAGCCATTGGAATCTCCTTCACCAAGACAAAATTAAGAATTGTTAGGCATTCAAGTGTAGACCAAGATCTGTCTAAACTGTGGGACAGTAAAAAAACTTTTAAGGGTATTAGGTTTTGGAGTCCAGGGGAAAATGTATAAGCCTCCTCAAAAAGCCATTAACAAATGGGTACATATAACAAATTGCTTAATAAAATCAGTTTATAAAATTAGAACTGACTGTAATACCAAGACATGTCTATGTCAAGTCAGATGTTAATGTATCATATAGCACATTAACTTTAGGTTGAATAGTTTCTTAGAACTCAGACAACCTACTTCAGTGCAACTTCACTGGAATTTCAAGATAAAGAAATTGAAGACAGAAGTGTTGTCATACTGCATTGTGTGAAAGATTCATTTCAGAAACATTAGCATCATATAAGTGAAATCATTATAGACATTTTACAGGACCAGGAAAATATATGCAAAGAAGATGAATGAATTTCACAAAAACTTAGTTCAATGGTCACTTAAAAAAAACCACTGGTGTTGACAGAACAAATTCTGGTAATGTGGAAGCAAGGCGAGGCCAAGTGGTGGTGCTATACTGACCCAAAAAAGAAATGGGAAAGCTTTGACTGAAGTGAAATGAATAAATCAAAATGAAAAAAATAAAAGCTGTGCAAATACAAAGTCCGGAAGGGAAAGAATAATAATGAAAATATAATAAGAATAATCTTTAATTTCATAATGAAAAACTACATCCTTTTATACAAATACAGACAGTATATTAAGAAATTACAAGTTACTGTAGAAATTACAAGCTACTGTACTAACTCAAATACAGCTCTAATTCCCCTACCAATGCCTAAATATTACATATATGTATGTGCTAGCTACATAATTACATTCACAACCCTTCACCATGAGACTGTATGAGATCAGACAATGTAAATGTGAATGCTTATTCTATATGTACGTTATCATACTGTAATAACTACTTCAAATATACTCACCTCCTTTTATGGCTACAAATTCTGCATGCAAATATCAGTGTCCTAAAAATATTTTTTTGTACTTTTAAAGCAGGCAAGATAAAACTGTAAAATAAATACATACAAAATGGAAAACAGAATCAATGTACCCGTCACTTGCTCCATGTACTAAAAATCTCTGAATGCAGTGCATCATAAAACCATTTTTTTGGAACATAGTATGTGTCTTATTAAATTCTTTCATTCAACCTTTAATCCATAAAAAAATTAAAAGTACCAAATGAAATCAAACCTCTAACTCATATTCTCTTTAAGAGCTCTAAGCCGTTCCTGAACTAGTTGAATGTCTTTAAGTCTCTGAGGTGTTCCAAAAGTAGCACTTGAGGAGCTCACAGAATAATTGCCAGTAAGCTGCTCTGCTGTGCATTCAGTCTCAGGTAGAGAAGACTGTGACGAGGACTTCACCAGAAAAGGGGTATCACTCAAATCAGCTACTTTTGTCTTCAATTGATTATTAGTTGATATATTACTTCTGTTACTTTTGCCAAAAGTGGTAAATGAAACCTGCATACCAGAGGGTTGCCAACTGTTAAAGTGATTTGTGAAATCAAAAAGATTATTCTTAGCTGGAGTTTTAGTTTCTAAAATGGCAGTGAAGTCTTTCCAAACCATAGGGTCTGCACAACCACCAGATGAGTTCTCAGAGACAGACGAAGATAACTTTTCACTTGCATTTTCCGAGGTGCAAGGTTCCTCGTTCTCAAATATGACTTCAGATGTATCACTACTCTTTATTTCAGGAAACTTTGGATTAAAGGAAACATTTTGGAGCTTGATGCCACGGAGACCAGAGGAACTATTATTCTCTTTATCATCATAACTAAAGTCCTCCCATGGACATTTTCTTTTCTGAGTTGAAGGAGTAACTAGATCTGTAAGGTCCCCAGCAAGAGATGTTAGGTCCTCTAGTATACCTACAAAAAGAAATTGTTATCCTATAAGTCTCTATTTTAGTCTACAAAAATATAATTTATGCACAATTTTAACGCTTACAGAAATTATATTTAATGGCTTAATTCTGTCTGGTACTATAGTTAAAGGTTTGTGTTGTTTAAATATGACAATATAGTGCCATAATATTTCATATATTTAAGATTTATGAGATACACCCAAATCTGTCTTGCTATTAAGGGTGTATGGCAACTATAAGTTACTTTACTAATGATCTTTTAAAACAATATGATACATTAACATTTGGGGTTGAATTTAGGCTTATTTCAACATTCAAAATATTTCATGCCTTACACAGTTTTGCTTCAAGTAGGTATATGTGTTAGGAACAAATCCAACTGAGATGTGAGTCGACGGTACTATTATCTTTAACCTTGCCTCTTATATATCATTCAACTAGACTTGTTAATAATAACATCTACCAATACAAATAACAACAGTCATGAACATTACCAGCTACTAGAACACAGTACAACCAATCTAGGAGAAGTACATATAATGACCATTGCATAAGCTCCCTACTGAAATATTCTAAAATTCAAAAGATGAATGTTGTATCAGGAATTGAAATATTTACACACTAGTAAGGAGGACCCTATGGTCTTGTAGCTGTGACTACACTTTATACTCTATATTGTATTGTAAGTATGTATTGTTCACAAATCATTAAATATTTTCATCATCATCATTAACATTCTTAAATCAGATTTTCCCTTCATATGGTTGGATGTGGAATGAGTTATCTTTCTCTCCAGTTTTGTTGTTTCTACTTCAATCCTAACTCATACTTAATTCTCTAGTTTGAGACATAATCCTGACTGACTTGAACTGGACAAGGCAGATTTTAATTCTCACTGAACAAATTTAAATGGTGAGTGAAAACCCATTCCTAATTAAAACTGGCATCCCTGACATCAACTAGCTGATCATAAAAAATTTAGAAGTCACATGAAGTTTGCTCAAAATTTGCTAATCAAGTAACCCCAGCATTCTAGAAATCATATCACACCCTCATACAAGCAACCCTTCTTTTATTACAATACCTAAAGAAACAAATGAGGATTAAAAATACTGATTTACTAAATTACTATTTCTACAAAGTAAAAGAAAGAACTCTTTGCAACCAGAAGATACCTACCTGACAGTTCCTTGCCAATGCTTTCCTGGGAAGTTGCAGGGGATTTCTCTTTCGCAATAAGTTCTGACACCTCTACAAGAGAACTATCATCACAACTTCCAGATGCTGGATGCATTGCAAGAAAAAGGTTACATGAAAGATCATATATTGTATATGTCCTTAAGTCTTTTAATTTGTAAAAACAGCATATGCCAAATTTGTATAAATGATCCTGAGTAGGCCACTTTTCAATTTATTTCATCAAATGGTTTTTTCCCTGATTTACTAGTGGCAGTGTCTGCTTGAAAGTGGGAACTTAGCTTCAATCAAAACTGAGGCTAATATGTTGTGATTATCAAGAGGACAAAAATGACTTAACTCATAAAAAAATACCACTGTTTATGGTACTTATTCTATTACCTTCCAGTTGTCCATTAAGTAGGAGCCCTTTCTTATCAGGTTGAGTTGGTAGAGGAGGAAGGTCAGGTCTTTTCAATGCTGCATTAATATCCAAACTGATTTCTTTGACCTGAAAAATCAAATAAATTTTAGTATCTCATGATAAATGGCTTTATTTTCAACATCCTCCTTACCTTTACTTTTAAGTAACAACATTAACACAAAATAGATATACTTAATTAGTTGAGCTACCAACTTGATGTGTGTGTGTGTATGAGATCAGTATAATTTAACCTGGTTAGACTCGGTGGTAACATATAGCACGGAGTTTCACAAGTGTTCTCTGAGGAATAACTCCAGCATCTCACACATTTAAGTCATTACTCTTCATAGATATAATTTAAAGCTAACATATGCACGAAAACAGTGCTGTACCTTAAGAGAAAAATTTCTCTTTGATGAACGTGCAGAAGATAAGGTATTGGTTGAACGGCTCAGAAACTTTGTAATGTCAATTGAAGTGGAGTCAAGTCCCAATGTGTCACTTGTAATAGCTTGCAAAGATCTTGAATGATGTCCTTGCACTGTTGAATGAAACACCAATAAGACATAAAAAGGAAAGTTTAAAAAGACAACTAATTTTCTGATAGCTATGGAGTGGATAAGCATACATACAAGATCCTTAATTCTTACAGCTAACGGAAACAGTCTAATAAAATATTGAAATAGAAGTCTATCACACAAAATCTTGAAACAGGAGCCCTAGCCCAGGCAAATTGCAAACACTATCTGCAAATAACGCTTACATACAGTAAAATGTAGCCAATTGTAATAATTCATTTCACTGAAAAACTGTTATTCTTCCAAACCCTAAAACCGGTACTCATGTCAAGTTTTCCATTGTGCTTTTCTATATGATAAATCAAAATGGATTTTCAAGTGAATTCCCAAATATGGAATTATGAGTTATTACAGTGGACAGTTGCTGATAACAGACATCCCACTTGTATGATGAACCATTAAATTATTAATAAGGTAGTTTAATGAGCCACTCAATCCCATTTCTAGACTTATCAGCAAGTTCATCTCTACTGTAAATAACATAATCATGCCAAAAAAAAAAATAATAAATAAATAAATAAAAGCAAAATGAACTAACTAGTCAAATTTGTGTTTGTTGACTTGAATCTTCCTTCACCAAGTTTGGATGTCGATTTCATTGACCTCAACTGATTCTTTGGTCTCTCACTTCTATCCTCGTCTTCTGATGGGTCTTTTGATGCTTTATGGACAGATCTTGCTGTAAATGGTGTTGCTACATCAACAGGAATGTCTTCAATGTTGGAGGTGACTAAATGACGTTTGTCTGTTTCTGTAAAAAAAAAAAAAAAAAAAAAAAAAAAAATCATTTCATATTTGGTAGAAAATGGGCTTTATTATTAGCATTCTATTATTCGACTATGAGAGGGCAAATATCCCTTGACACATACCACTTAACTTTGTTGGTACTGCTTTCCTAGCTGCTTTATTTGTTTCTGTATAACTAAACTCTTCCATAAATTGCAAATTTTCTTCATTGAGGGAATTTGCAAGACGAGAGAGGAGAGTTAGTGTCAGCTGTACTCTCTTGATCAAGCTGCGATGACGAGACAGATCTTTTGGAGATTCTATAACTAATCCAAGGCTCTTCTTCACCTCTGATATGGCTGTGAATAACAGAAATCTAAGTGTCAAAACAGTTCATTGATTAGTGCATGCAAAACTTGTGTTCACATCAGTTAAAAACATCCCTCTATTTAATGCTGAATGACTATTTATGGGAAATACTGCCCTTCTCATCTAAAGTCTGTTTAGAAATCACTATGATGATGGTTAGTACCTGAAACTATACAAAATTCCAAACAATAAAATATTGCCAAAGAATGGGAATTTTTGCAGAGACTCATCCATCAATAATTCAACATTCCAAAACATGATTTGGCAATGCAGTTTAGCTTATGTAAAATAAAAGAACCTTGTATACTGCATGGACATTAACTGTTTAATTAAGTGCAAATAAATGTCATGCTAGCTGATCAAAGCACATTCATAGTGAAATAGGACAAATTCGACAAAACTAACCCATTTGCAAATCCTCTTCTTGGCGATCCGTCAAAAAGCTGTCAAGCTGATGCAGCATTAGGACTCGAGAAGAAAGGGCAATCACATTCTCTACATGTTGACTGATCCATGACATATCATGGGTATAAAGCTGTTCTTTCAGCAATGCCCAAGACTGATGAACCTCTTGTTTAGTAACCTTCAAAGTAAATATAGACATGTGAACATAATAAACATAAGACTGGAAATTCTTGTTCTCTGTACCTTAAGGAAGAAAAACAGGAAAATATGCAAGATATATAACATGAATCCTATGCTACTCAAATATTTATTACACTGACTGCAAGTTTTTAAAAGGAACCTTATTGACAGCTTAGTTTCAATGACAATGACAGACACATCAAGGTTTAACTTCATATGTACAGTAGTTAGACTCGTATATACTACAGAAAAAAGGATTGCCAAGACATGTGGTACCTGCATCACTTAGGGTTTCAGTTTCTGAGAAGTCCTTAGTCCTCTCTCATTCTATTAAGACATCCTACAAACTGGATAAAAACTAAATCTAGGTTAACCATTTTGAAAAACAATTGTAATCCTCATATTGTACTTAAATTATTATTATTAATAGGGCTTAGTTTTACCAGACCTCTGTTTGTACTTTCAAGGCTTCAGTTTTCATTATGCATTAATGTTTGTTTATTGGGTCATGGGTAAGTGTGCTTGATTAATCCCAAATACTCTCTGCAGATTGTATAGGTCCGTCAGCCAACTCTGGGGTCTTAGCAGTATCTCTTCGTCCTACACAAATTGTTATTTATGTATATAAAATTTTTTTTTTTTATGCACTCATTATTTACATAGTTCTTCCTCCCAACTCCACTATTTTTGCAAGGTTGACTGATTCAACTTAAGTATGGGATTTTAATGGACATACAAAGTGGGCTAAAAAGTCGTATTTCTAAAGCATCAGATATTCAATTTGTTATAGAAAAGGTGTATTTAACTTTCTATGGAAAACATGCAATAGTAAATGAAAAATAATATTTCTGTCAACTCACAAGTGAAAATGCTGAGGGATCCATGATTTCATCCAAAGTGTTGCACAGCCTCTCAACAGCCATACTCCAGTGTTTTGCTAACATGTGAGCATGTGCTTGGGCATGCAGGTGACGGTCATTATGAGCACTTACAATAGAAGGAATCAAGCAGCTTTCAAGCCATTCCAAAGTTAACAGGCTGTTTCTGATGTGACGAACTCCTGTTTTGCATAAGTACAAAAATCTAAGTTTTAAATATCTTATTTTACAAACAGCATTTTTACACAGAATAAGGGTATTTATGATTAATGGATTCATAACAACTAGCTATAATTAAAAAATGGTTATTTTAGACATGAAACATAATAATGGAACTCAATTATTTTTCCATTTTTGCTGGGTTAGATGCATATGGGGAACATATGACTTTCCTGTCTTTAAACTTTGTTACTGCCATACATACATTGTCTATTTATCATGCACTCTCTTTGCAGGAACTATGAATGAGCTGAAATGCAGTAACAAAATGCTGTCATTTTCTCAGTAATAATAAGGGAGGAATTTCATTGCTGGTTCCACATGAATTAAAATAAAAAGAAGAAAAGTTTCATGCAAAATCTTACGTAAAACAAAATGGCTGTACAAAGATACAAATATTATACATGACTGTACATAATTTCATTTGTTACCAAACATTTGACAACCACAAAACTGTACAGATAAGAAACACATAGCTCATTTACATGCCAGGAAGATAGTTACTTTTGTACTTAACTAACTGCTCACATATTCTGTGTGTATGTTATGAAAACAATAAAGCATGTGCATGCTATGCAAACATGATTTGAAAACAAATTAACATTGACCTCTGCAGAAATTGATCATGAATAAATCACACTACTCACTCAAATTATCCGAGGTACAAGCAGCAGCAAAACCTCCAACCTGGAAAATGTGGTCTACACGGAGATCAAAATCAGCAATGAGATCTTCTAACCCTTTTGAGGATATGACCTCCTGATTCGGTTCCAGAACTTTTAGCAGTGCCTGTAGAGGGCTGAGTGGAACAGCAAAAGTCTAGAATACAAAAACAACATAAAGGACAACCAATATAGCATAGTTATAATTCTGTAGACAGATCTACAATTCTGATTTTGCCACGAATATTTACATTTTAAGTAGTATGTCAAATTCCCTCCTTTACAGCAAAACTTTCAGTCAGGCGACTGTTGGCACTGGAATGGAATATAAGATTTTTTTAAGCCAACCAAGCGCTGGGACCTATGAGGTCATTCAATGCTGAAAAAAAAATTTGGAGTAAAGAAGGTTTTAAATGTGGAACAGGAGGAGAACCTCACAGTTGCAATATGAAACATTTGTTAGGAGAGGGTGGAAGTAAGATGGAAAAAAGGAAATATGGACGGAGGTATAGTAAAAGGAATGGTAAGGGTTGCAGCTAAGGACACTGCAAAGACCCTTAAGTAACGCCTACAGTGCACCGTATGAGACACACTGATGGCACTACCCCGCTACGGGGAAACGGCTATCTGCAATTAACACTAATCTTTACAACAAACAGGACTTCTAGATTTATCAACAAATCTTTATATTTTCTTTAAAGTTTGGAGTGCATAATTAATCACAGGAAACAGTTTGATTCTGAACACAGTGAATATGGAGGACCTACTTTGTCAGTCCAGTAAAATGACAAAAACCTCTCACCTTTACTATCTGACGAATCAGTGCCGTGTTCACTTTCTGTTCCAAACTTTCTACAGCATCAGCCAACATTTCTTTTGCAACATTGAAGTCAACTTCATCGTGTGACTCCAGACGTTCGATACCAACAAGGTTTTTCAGCTGCTTTAAAACCTATAATGAGTTTTAAAAAGTTCTAAATTACTTTGATTCAATAGCCGTCATGCAAGAATGGCTTTCAGAGGAAGAATGTTAACATTTTAATTCATCAATGTAACTAATGCCAGGTATTTCCAGTGTAAGTGGAAACAACCTCTAAAAGCTTTATAATAGTAGGTTAATATTCTTATGCAGCTACATTATTGACTTTTCAAACCTTTACACCAGTACTTTGTGTTAATTTACCCAAGGATAATACATTTCCTTGGATAACAGACTGTCTCTTTAGTCCCAAATACCTCCATAAAATAGGCTGAAGAAATACCAGTAATACCATATATGAATATCATAACTAATCCAAAAAAAATGTTTAAATCTTACATTTTCACACATGCTCATTATAGCTCGATTATCATCGGGACAGCTGCAGTAGGCTACAGCAACCCCATGGCGAAGAACTTCTTCTAACAGAGATTTAACCTCTTCACTAAGAGAGGTTTGAAGCATATGTGAAGACTCGTCACACATTTCTCTCGTGAGCAAATCAAGAGCCTTATCAACCTGAAAAAAATGTTTATTTAGTACATCACTGGAAAAAAAAGTGAAAAACAAAATGGGTCTACTTCATTCAACATGGATATGATGATATTGATCTCATCCCATTACAACTCTCAAACAAGTTCAATAGACAAAAAAATTTGGATGAAAATGCAATTTTATCATGAAACTTCATACTCACACATGAAATGAATGTCCCAGCTTCTTCCACATCATAATTTTCACTTCCTTGTCCAGCATGACATTCAATATCTTCTAACAAGGTTTGTATCCTATTCAACACCAGTTCTCTACTAGTCTATGTGGGAAAATAAGTAATTATTAAATGTTATATCTGAGGTATTTAGCATGTAAAAATATAAACTCACTCACATGTTATTACTCATATTTCCCATCTGGAATAAAATATGATAGTCAAAATTTCTATACAAAATTTCAGAGTATAAACCAATGATTTACATTCATTAAAACCCATCCATTCCGGCTACAAAATTGGAGCCCAATTCAAACATGACTGAATCTGCAGGTGTCTTTATCAATATTGTGTAGTTTAACAAGACCAACTGTGTACTACAGTTATTCAATGTGTAGCATGAGAAATGAATGAATCAACAAAAACTTTAACCGGAACTTTATAATAAATAACAAGAATGAAATTCATAAATTCCCATATGGAAATTAAAAAAAACTTCTTCCATAAACTGGCTAATGAGCACTGAGTAGTATTAATGTAATTCATAATTCACTGTCCACATCCATGAACTAAAATACTAATAATCCAGCCAATACTAACAATTATCTTTCAACTAACCTTGACTTGTTTACTAAGAGGATAGCTAACAGTTGCAGTACAAGTAGAGGCAAGAAGAGGAAGTGTCTGGCACAACTGAAGAGCTAATAACTGAAGTGTTTCACTCTGTCCTCTCCGGTAAAGGTCTCCACAACGATACTGTACAAGACTTAGGAGGTTGCCAAATGCTGAAACCACTTCCTGCAAATACAAAAATCATCAACAAATGACTCGGTAATTCACTCAATAATGACTTACATATAATATTACTGTGTACTTAGATGACATCATATTACAAATAAAAAATTAAAAAGATATCAAATGCTCATAAGTTAGTACTAATATATCAAACCTAGGATAATGAAACATAAAGAGGGAATACTCTGTGAATGAAATGCTCATTTTTCCAATGTAATGTAATTCACCCTATGAATTCCAGACATCCATATATTTGATAGCTTACCTGAAACTTCAAATTTGCATGACCAGCACACAACTTATGGTACTATAAGCAATAAGAACCTCTAGGTACCTGGAAATCTTCTGGTAAGTGCTGCACAAAATGTACTTGCTGCAGACGAGACAGCTGGCTTTTCACATGTGCAATGGACTTATTAATCTTCCGTACTTGGGCTCGGTCCCAGGCTAAAAGAGCTTCTGTTAGAACAGACAAGAGATTTTCTGAGTTTTCAATAATGTCTGACCATACCTCATCATTTTCTCTCACACCAGCATCACCACGCTGTAAGAGTAGAAAAAACAGTTAGCTATAAAGAATTTAATATATGATTTAAATAAAGAACTAAGTATCAATCATTGACAAAAAGAAATTAGAATTTCATAACACTTACATGAAGATCTCTTGTGAAATCTGTGAGAGAATCAATCACTTTATCCAATCGGCTTCTGACACTCTGAACCTCTGAACCCAGAACTGTGTCTCTCTGACAGTGGGCATGAGATGATAAACAGGATACTAACAATTCACAAGCATTCTTCACAGACTGACATTGTTTTAACAGTTTCATGACAGAAGTAGCATCACAGACCGTGCCATACTTTCCTTTAAGTTCTACAACCTGTAAAAGTGAATTATATTGAAGATCTAGAGGATTACTTTCACCAAATTTGGACTTTATGCTGTTATATTTACCTCTAGCATACCTATGCGCTCTCTTATGTAATCCCACTTTTAACCTTATAAACAGGATGATATCTAGTAGGTAATATGTACTAGTATGTATTCCAAAAACTTTAATTGCATAGTCTAATGTGGCCAGGAGCGGAATAGATCGTTAATAATACTACCTAGTAATTCTATTTATTTGTGTGTATTTAAGAGCTGGCCTGCAACTATGGGGATATTAGGAGTATTAGGGTAAAATACTGAATGGCCAGCCTCTACCATAGGGCGACCACCTTCCCGACAATCGGAAATTACCTATAGCCTTAATTTGTGACTTGGGGAAAAAACTTACTTCGAGAGGAAAGTAGAGGTCTCAAGGTGTTGCTTCAACAGACGCTGGCTCTTGACTAATGTCTATCCTGGGTTACAGGTCATTTTAAAGTACTTTTTCGAGAAGGTGGTTGTGCTACTGTAGAGGCCGGCCATTCGGTATTTTACCCTAGGCTAGGTAACTGAAATTCCTTTCTCTTTCCTTTTCAGTTTTCATTTTCCTGCTTGCATACATAACTTAGGTAGTACTAGTTTTTGCATGACCAAATTTTGAGAATACTAATAATGATACAGGCTACTATCCTGGGCTAATTGCAAATATAGTACCAATGGAAGGGTGTACAGAACAGCCATACTATGCTAAGCTATACTCTAGCCTACCTAGGTATGTATACTACCTACCTACTACTAGTAGGTATAGGTACTAGGTATCCTATAGCTACCTAGTATACTAGGCTAGTAGTACCTATAGGTAAGTAGTAGCCTAGTACTAGGTACTACAGTACCTACTAGGTACTACCTAGGTACCTATACTCTGTTCTTTTCCATCTTTCCATCCGCCTGCTTTAAATAGTTACTCTATGTGTAAGTTTTTGGTAGGTAAATAAAAGGATATCTGGGTGTACATTTGCAACTGAAAAGTTTTAATAGAATTTACTGTATGCGAATTACTACACGGCTAATACCTACCA
>NC_061094.1:60665367-60670367 GCF_015104395.2 Macrobrachium nipponense
AAATTGGCAGGGAATACGTTTTAAAGCTGTAAAAGTTTGTTTGATGTAAAAACAATTGAGATTAGCAGAGCTTTGTTATTTTCCATTTCTTCCAAAATGTAGAGCGTGTACTGTATATGCTTTCTTCTTTTGAAATTGTTCAATAAGCATTCTTATATTCACAGGCCAAGGTTTATGTATATGTGGCCCAACAGTCGTATTAGTGTGATGGGAGGAGAACAGGCAGCTGGTGTGTTGGCACAAATCACACGAGACCAAAGAAAAAGAGAAGGGAAGGAGGTAAAAAATTGTGCATATGTTTTATCATTTTCCATTTTTTTTCTTGAAAATAGTCTTTTTAAGTTCTATGTTCTTTAAATAAAGTTAATGCTTATGGTTTTCCATAATGAAATTTGACGTTATTTCATTGTGTTTTGAATGGTGTGATAAATTTTTTCCTTTTTCATGTCTGTGGAGAGTTCATTGCCCTTTTATTGACTACATCGTTGTCTCATCAGTATTGCAATCCAGTGGACTATTATTTTGCACCAATTATTTGTATTTGTTGCGTAATTTTAGAATTCATGTGCCGACATACATATGGCATACATATTGTCTTGAGACACAGCACTCCTGCGTCTGACAGACAGTTCAGTAGTGACATGGTGCATGTGTTACCTGAGGCCTCAGGAAACTTGTTAATGACATGCTTCATTGTTTGTGTTTTATTGTGTTGTTAACAGCTTGAGAATTCTCCATATGTTCCTCATTGGCAGAATTGCATATATTTATCAGTTTTATCAAGCCTTCAATTAAATGCATTACCAGATGTATTTTTTGCTGGATATCGCACTAAATACAGTTTTTATAAATTGTTTGTTCTTTTGAGATGCTAAACACGGTTAACGCCATTCCCAAGAGTTACCAGGTAAAGGTTGGACGTCAGTGTTTTTTTGTGAGTGCCTGACATAGCAAATACAATAACTCCAAGCAGTAAGGATCATCCTGTAGCACTTGTTGCCATATCTTGTATCGTTTCATTCTTTATTAAAAGCAAAGAACAGTAGCTTCATCCTCCAACCTGAAATATGTTGCAACTCACATGTGATGTGGTTGTGGTGAAACACATTGAATTTTTGACAAAGCAAAATCAGATTTTTTGTTTCACACAAATCCACCATTTCTTTAGTGATTGCCCTTGTTGTAGCCTTGCTAATCTTGCAGCATCATATCCAGACTATAGTACAGCAACAGAGAGGCAGTTAATTGGCAGGTTCTTGAGGCTCCAGAAGACACAAGTTCCTTTTTATTATTGATCATCTGTCTGTTAGAGAAATAAGTGCAATATCTGGATGCATAGAAAAACCGAAAAAGTGGCCATATATTAGTAATGGTAAAAGATAATTCCTGGGCATTTCCTTTGTCTCCTCTTCGAAACGGTAGACGATCCCGATGTTGAGGCAAAATTCTCCATCATATCACGTATACACTCTTACCACACACTGATCACACTTGGAGAAAGAAAAGGAATGAAAAATAAAAAAAATGAAATGGATAAAGAACGGGCAAACTGAAAAACCGGCTTTAAATGAGATAGACAGTAACACGTCTTATCTTAAAGGCGGTAGGAAAATAACTGATGGGTCACAGGTAGCCGTGGGCATTCTGGGTATACATGCCCCGTGACCTGGTATAGATGCCATTAGTCCCTGGATCTCACAAGTGTAATTTTAATTCTACCGGTTTCCAGCTTGGCGCTAGTAAATCCTAATGTTAAGACCTCAGGTTTGTTAGTTATGAAAAATACAAATTAGTTACAAATTTGGTATTTTTTAGCCGTAATCTCTGAAAAGAGCAGTTGAATCTCAAAACCTTTAGATGAATACATATTGAATATATTTGTCTTAATATGGGATTTAACTACTATATTTTCTCTTTGCACACATTTTTAGTAGGATTAACAAGTGAAGTATGTGCTGTATTATTTCAGAGTTTCCACAGGCGTAGTCCTTTTGGGAGTAGGCTAAAGTAAATTGAAAAACCTTATCCATGCCCAAATTGTCCTTGGGAAATTATTAAGTTGCTGCTTACATCCTTTTGATGTTATTAGGTAGTTCAACCATACCATAAGATTACAATTCCTTATGTGAATGGCTCTAGCTTAACCTTCCCCCTGTTAAGAATATGTATAAGTGATATAAATTAATATCATGCTCAAGATTAAGAATAAAGCATTTCTCATTGGGGAATATATCATTATTATTACAGTGGACAGATGAAGAGGAGCAGGCTCTTAAGGCCCCCATTATAAAGCGCTTTGAAGCTGAAGGTTCTCCGTATTTCTCCAGTGCACGGTGAGCATACCCTTTTTGTTCTTTGTCCTTAGCTTAGTTGAAAGTGACCATGTCCGGCAAGAGAAGCATTGATCATGAAAATATTAATTGTTCAAAATGCAAAAAATTAGTAACACAGCTTACTGATTCTTGCAAGTCTTGCTGACTGAAATTGAAGATTCAGTATGATTGATGGGTTACTATGAAAATGTAGTAATATATATGATCTTTTGTACAATTATTAAAGAACATGGTTGTGCACCTTCAAGTTTCTAGGTTAACAGTTATTGTAGATCTTTTGGGATTTTTAATGGTTTGTAAGTGTTTGGTACTTTTGGTATGTTACATAACATACTTTTAATTGAAAACATTTTTTCCTTTTCTTCTTAGGTTGTGGGATGACGGTGTTATCGACCCAGTAGACACTAGACAAGTTCTTGGCCTGTCTCTGTCAGCTTCCCTGAATGCTCCAATTCCTAAGACAGACTTTGGAGTTTTTAGAATGTAAACATATTTGGTTGTCTTTCCTTATTAGATGTAGCATATTTTATTGCTTAGGAATTGGGGAAGGAAAAGTATTTGTATTTGTTCCGTTCAGGTGGTAGTTTTGAAGAACAGCATCCTAATGGGAGTAGGGTTTTCTTATGATAGTTTTCCAGGCAGATTCTACAGGTCTTATATATTCAAAAGTGATATTAGTTTAGTATGATTTGACATCCAGTGTTTTTTAGATTTTATTTTGTTAATGTAGTAGTAGTGAAGACTAATTTTGATAATTCTTGTGTACAGTGTAACTAAAAGAATGTACATTGTTTTAATGTAGTATTAGTTAAATATTAGTTACAGCATAAATGAAGGTACATAATTTTGTATTGCTGAAAGGTAGTTATGGAAGTTTAGGTCTTGCAAAATGTAGGTTTTGAATGTCTTATGAAAAATGTATATATATGTAGTATTATGTAATGTAAAGGAACTGTAGTGATATTTGGTAGCATATTTTTGGGGGTGTAGATTATTTGTACAAAACGTAGTTTTACTAACCAGTATTGATTTGCTTGACCATGTAAGGTCTTCATGTGTGCGAGTTGTATGCTGTTACTTTTATGAGATGGAGATTGGGTTGACAAATATAACTTTTCAGTTTGGCATAAGAGTTTAAGTATACTGCTGCTTGATGGGATGAAATTCATGCAAAGTAATAAGAACTGTTAGAGAAGTTGATTACAAGCTTAATAATCGTTCATTGAGATGTTAGTGTACAGCTAATCTTTGTTATTCATATCGGCATCTGCTCATTTTCTTGGCTTTTATCTTTGTCAGTGAGATTGGCATTAGCTCTCTAATTTTTCATTGTTGAAATATTAGACATAAATTTTTGGTACCCATGTAGTTAATTCTCTGTGATATTTAGGCAAGGGAGCTAAGTTTTTTGTTTCATCTTCTAAATTTTGTGAATATTTTATTTCCATTATAGGGTAGTAGCTTAATATTTTGTTTGCTTTGCCAGATGTTTTGCCTTTATTTGCCATTAACTAGTCAAAATATAATTGCAGTTTTTTTTTTTTATTTAAAGCATGCAGTACATTCCATGTTTCATTTGGGTGTAATGTTGATGCATTTCTTTTAAAATTGGCCTCAGCGTTTATTCTTATATTGTTGCCAGAGTAAGCACAGTGAATAATATATTCTGGTAGAAATGTGTCAAAAGTAGTAGTAGTAT
This sequence comes from Macrobrachium nipponense, assembly GCF_015104395.2. Taxonomy (NCBI): domain Eukaryota; kingdom Metazoa; phylum Arthropoda; class Malacostraca; order Decapoda; family Palaemonidae; genus Macrobrachium; species Macrobrachium nipponense. The sequence goes on from NC_061094.1 coordinate 60,669,400, forward strand.
TCTTTATTTAGTGGGAATGTTCTCTTTTAAAGGTTTATGTCTGGCTGGTTAGGACTGTATACAAAGATTGTGAAAGTACTCAAGAGGCTTTTTTTTTTTTTATTTGATGCCTTTCAAAATGCTCAAGGTGTATTATCTCTTGATCTCTGTATAATTTACTAAATTTGGCAGCAGTTGCTAAAGATTTACAGCATGAGTGAAATTTGTTTAGAAATTTCTCTGGTATATGACAGCGTTGTTTAAAGTACAAATGAGAGAGAGAATGTATGCGTGATTTACCTTACAAATTGGCAATGCAGATGTCACTTTGAAAATTATAGCTCTTTGCTTAAATTTTATTTTTGAGGTTTTGTAATGAAAAATTAAGGCTGTACTGCATACCTGAAATTTGTAGCTTGCATTATTTTATTGTATACTGTATTGTAATTCAGGTACTAAAATTTTGTTCAGAATTTGTGATTGGTGTTATTGTATCATTATGAATTTACCTTTCCCTAATGAAAATTAGATTTCTGAAACTTGACATGTGTTCAGTTGTTAATGAGGAATTTAAACATACTTTCAGTGCAGTGTATTGTGTGATTTATATTAACTGTCTGAGTACTATTTAGCATATATTTAAATTTTAAGGTTTACAAGAAAAATTCATTTATATTGTATAAAATTAAGCAGTGTTGAAGTATAATCCTTTGGGGTTCTGCATGAGAATATGATCAAATTCTCTAGTCATAATATAATTTTAACATGACTTTGGATAATATTTTAAATAATGAATTTCACTCGTCTGCACTTGACTGTTATCCCTGAAAGTACTTCCATCTCCTCTCGTGTATAACTGGAAAATATAGTACAGAAAAGGGTAAATATTTTTGTAGTTCTTGTAGAGTATGGTAAATATATGTTGATTTTTGTATGGTGTTTCTTATCCTGAGATAAATTTTGTTTCTCTTTCAGTGTGATTGAGATTA
>NC_061094.1:60675367-60750367 GCF_015104395.2 Macrobrachium nipponense
TCTCTCTCTCTCTCTCTCTCTCTCTCTCTGGAGCCCCCGTTTGGTATTAAGGGGTTTCAGCTGAAGATTCAAAGAAAGAAAGAAGACATACACTCAAGTAATTGCCGAGTCGGAGGTGATGTTCTCACTTTGCTAAAGATTTCCACAATATACTCGTCGCTTTATATGTACCTATGTGGGATTGTTCCATACATGTAGGGGTTTTTCTTCTGAATAATAAACCTATAACAATAATCAGGCGATTGAGATTCGAAATGTTTTGTGAATAAATTTCTATTATTATGACAGTCCAAAAATGTAAGAACGATTTTGCAATTATTCATAAAAAGAATGATTAAAGGAAATTGAAATTTTAGAGGCATCAGTGAAAAAAAAATATTACATAAGAATTACGTTCGTTCAACCATTATTTCTATAAAAGAAATAAATAAAATAATAATTCCCTGGAGATCAGCAGGATACGACACCAAAAGGTAAATAGACAAGACGAAAGAATAATGTTAACAAGAAAACAAGAAAGTAAATGTAATTATACAACTGCAGAGGCTCTTGCCTCTATAGGACGTTATGGACCTCCGGAACCAACCAACCAACCGAGACGGGGAAGAACCAAGTCACAGACTATTCCTGGATAATACAGCCAGTTGCTACTCGACCATTTACGAGAAAGGTCACGAGTTCCCACCTCTACAGATTACTAAATTATAAATCACGTGAAGTAAAAAAAAAAAAAAAGAAGTTGGACAGCTTTTTTAAAAATTACGAAACGAACCAAAGGAATAAGGGATCTAATAGGATTTAGACAAGAAGACAGCCTGGCCATGTGACGAAGGAACAAAGAGGATTTAATCCTATTAGGAGGCAAAAGTGCTGTAGACGAAAGGGTGACGATACCAAACTCTTTAACTGTACTGAATCAAGGTCCTTTAAGTATACTGAGTATATTTAAAGGACCTTGTACTGAATATACGAGCGAATCTTGAATTAGTATTCGGTGTTAGAAATAGCAAGACCTGTCGTTCTTAAATCTATTTATTTTTCTTGTAAACTAGAAACCTATCAGGGATTGTATCCAGTATATGTTATTCCTTCGCCTGCGGATATTATATATATATATATATATATATATATATATATATATATATATATATATAATATATATATATATATATATATATATAATATATATATATATAGATATATATAATATATATATATATATAGTATATATAGATATACTATATATATATATATATATATATATGTATATATATATATATATATATATATATATATCTATATCTTATATATATATATATATATATATATATATATATATAATATATATAATCATATATATATATATATATATATATTATATATATATATATATATATATATTATATATATATATCCGCAGGCGAAGGAATAACATATACTGGATACAATCCCTGATGGAGGTTTCTAGTTTACAAGAAAAATAAATAGATTTAAGAACGACAGGTCTTGCTATTTCTAACACCGAATACTAATTCAAGATTCGCTCGTATATTCAGTACAAGGTCCTTTAAATATACTCAGTATACTTAAAGGACCTTGATTCAGTACAGTTAAGAGTTTGGTATCGTCACCCTTCGTCTACAGCTTTTGCCTCCTAATAGGATTAAATCCTCTTTGTTCCTTCGTCACATGGCCAGGCTGTCTTCTTGTCTAATCCTATTAGATCCCTTATTCCTTTGGTTCGTTCGTAATTAGCTGTCCAACTTCTTTTACTTCACGTGATTTATAATTTAGTAATCTGTAGAGGTGGGAACTCGTGACCTTTCTCGTAAATGGTCGAGTAGCAACTGGCTGTATTATCCAGGAATAGTCTGTGACTTGGTTCTTCCCCGTCTCGGTTGGTTGGTTGGTTCCGGAGGTCCATAACGTCCTATAGAGGCAAGAGCCTCTGCAGTTGTATAATTACATTTACTTTCTTGTTTTCTTGTTAACATTATTCTTTCGTCTTGTCTATTTACCTTTTGGTGTCGTATCCTGCTGATCTCCAGGGAATTATTATTTTATTTATTTCTTTTATAGAAATAATGGTTGAACGAACGTAATTCTTATGTAATATTTTTTTTTCACTGATGCCTCTAAAATTTCAATTTCCTTTAATCATTCTTTTTATGAATAATTGCAAAATCGTTCTTACATTTTTGGACTGTCATAATAATAGAAATTTATTCACAAAACATTTCGAATCTCAATCGCCTGATTATTGTTATAGGTTTATTATTCAGAAGAAAAACCCCTACATGTATGGAACAATCCCACAGGGACCATTGACTTGATATTCAAACTCCCAGAGAAAGAAGTTATAGAGATAATATACATAAAAAGATCACTATATAGATTACTAAAATAGAAGTAAATTATTGTAGGTTAGTAGTGCAAACTTATAAACGTTCTCTTGAACGTTTATAAGTTAAGTATTCCAGCCCCAGATTCCATTGCCTATAAAATAACCACAGAATTCTAATCAATGTCAACCAAACCCCCGTTTTCTGTCACTCAACCTCTTGCCCGTTTTCTGTCAGTTTCACTCATCCCCCATTTTCTGTCAATTTCAACCTTCCTCCCGTTTTCTGTTAGTCTCAACCTTTCCCCATTTTCTGTCAGTTTCACCCTTCCCCCGTTTTCTGTTTTACCCCCTTGGAGCTCTCCAAAAAAGGAGGTCAGCGTCTGCGTGCTGTCACCGCTGTCGCCTTTGGCCAGATAAATAAATCTCTGAGTCCCAGCGATCGATAAATATTCATGCCACTGACCTTGGTCTCATAGCTGCATGTGTAAGTGTTTACATAATAGAAATATGGAATGTTAGTCCATATATATAAAAGTCTAAAACTAAAGAGGTCAACCAGATTGCTTGCAGGAATGTGATCAGACTAGAGACGCTAAAGATGACGTATACAATAAAAGTAGGCTAAGATAACATGCCGTCACCTGTAGTCATTCAATTGTTTATAAACATTAGTCCAAGCTCCCTGCTTGAGACAACTACCGCCTACGTGATCTGTAGCGTGTCTCATTTGATTGTGTGTTCGTATGAAACTATGTCATTGTATGTATGTTCATATGTTCGAACTACTGTCTGTTCCTTCATAACTTGTAACAGAGATGGTAGACAAGGAGAACAGAGTTAGCTATCGTCATTAGAAGACCTGTACCTCTTTACCTAAGCTTTATCATGTAGAGGAATAGGATTAGCCATCATCATTGGCAGAAGCGATCAAGCTATCGTTATTAGAAGACTTGTACAATCATATCTGATCTTCACCATGTAAAACTTCAGAAGAATATATAATTTTTTATACTTAGTGTTTTCTACAAGAACCTCACCGAACCATGAGTTTAACACATCGTCGTAAAGATAATACCGACTTCGTAAGTGATCTACAAAACCCCAGACACTCCATTGAAGATGGAAGTGCAATACCAACCGACTTAGCGTATAGATTATCGCTAGTCTAACATTACCTCATAGGGCGCCTTATCATACAAGGCACAAGCCCTAATATTGGTGGCCAGCGTACCAGAAGAACTCTACAACGTCCTACGAAGAAAAACCAGAATAATAAATCATGTATCATAAGAAAAGTCAACGACGACGGAAGCAGCAGATTCTTCAGCAACATAGTATCATCGTTAGTGAGCGACTTCAGAAAACAATAAGAACTCTTCAACGACGACGAAAGCAACAGATTCTTCAAGCAACTTAGTATCATTGTTTAGTGAATAACTTCAAGAAACAAAACCGACGTGTCTTTTTTCCTACGACAACGCAAGCTTCGTCTCTCATTAGAATCATTCAAGAAAACATCGTTAGTGAGCGTTTCCGGCACTGCAAGAAACAAACCGAACGCGTCTGCAGCATCGGATCTTTCAAGGGTTCGAATCATCGAAACAACGCGCACGGGGGAAACTGAAGCCAAACCAGGTCATCCGCTAAATAGAGAAGGAGGACCAAGGCCGTGTGTCGTTATCGGAACACCGTGACTTCCCACAAAAGCAAGCTAAGTACAAATTTTTATTCATTTTGGAGTAACTTTAACTTTGAAGTGTTCCTTTACAGGTCGAATTTCGTTATTCCTGTGGCTGAAGTTACGAGACATTCTTAATCTTACTTTTTTACAGAAATTATCTACATCATTGAGATTTCGCTACTGCGAGTTTTTATCTTTGAGTGTCTGTTTCCAGAAGTTCTACTGAAATATCATAATCATATACTATGTTAATTTTATCATTTTGGGTGATTATTAATCCCTTACGTAACAAATCATATTAAACAGTGAATATGCGTTTACGCAGTGGACGTCTGTATTTATACAGATGCATGGATAGGGTCGTTAAGCACCGTTAGTGATTAGAAAACACACAAAAACAAGTGGAATCACCCGTCGTACAAAATCTAGATAAATTAGAGGTAACACTATTTCGGGTCATGACAATAAATGCTCCTTTGCAAGTCCGATCGCAGTTTTAGCCTTGAGTTTTTTTGAGTATATAAATATCGAACCTCAATGACTCAACTTAACTTTAAAAATATGGCTGGATTGCAAGGAATAACATGTCTGTAAAAAAACTTTCATCAGGCTAAATGCGCTGACCAGGATCCCTCACTATTTCAAATTTTAGCAAAGAATGAAGTACAAACAGTTAATATTGTATGCAGTAGTGATAACTTGTCTTATTAGTAATCGCTCAGTTTCCCTAATTAGTTCGTCCATTCATTGCTTTATACGTAACCAGCAACATAATGCTAAACCAGCAACATAATGCTAAAAACACACAATACGTTGCCGATGGTAATAAAGAGAAGGATCCTAATTATTACAAAAAGAAATAGAAACAGTAGCCTTTCAGAATCAAACAAGCAAACTCGGTTACTGTGTCACCTAGTCAAGCGGTCAAGGTCAGTCAAAACTGCCGACGTTTTCAAAGCAAAGCAAATTCCACACAATAAGCGACTCTAGCAGAGTGGGGAAAAGCGATGTTGGATCATACATCCCAAATACCTTTTTAAAATTAAAAAGGAATTTCCCTATGCATCACACGACCGTATAAAGTAATCAGAGCAGGTTTTCGTTTTTTTTTTAATACATAAGTTATTATGAGTAGTGGTGGATTAAGCCCGACTGTACGCGCCGTAAAAATTAGAATATCTTATTTATTCCTTTAGTACAATTAATTACCAGTATTTACGGACTCACCGTCTGTTGTTCGAACTTCCCTAATGAGAAGTCCGGATAAGCGAGCGTTTACAGATACCTCTATAGTTATAAAAAACATTGATCTGTATCTAGTGTAATTGTAAGATCCATCTAGGGGTATACAAAATATTATCTTACATCCTGCAATAAAGGCGTGTTTATCAAAAGGAAATCCTATAAACCTTCAAACATATTAAAATCCGTTTGAACAAAAATGAGACAGTTAATCAAATAATAACTTATATAAAGGAACTATACATTTGTCTCATAAATCGTAACATTGTTCAAATGACCCAACAGAATTCTCCCACAACCGCAGTCGCACTTTGCACGCAAAATCTCGAGAAGCATGCACCCTCGAATGTCTTAGTGCGTGTAAAAAGACCTTGCTGGGAAATGAAATTTTAATCCTTCCCGACACTCTGAAATATAACGATTTCCGCGAACAAAGCCCTAAAAGTATACATATGTGGATAACGGAAGTAAATATCGCATTTTTTATTGTTCTAATTTTTTAATCACGCCCAATAATTTTTAATCACGCCCAAACCAGTAGTGGATGAATCTCTCTGATAATCTATCTAAAGTAATATCCGTAAAGTCATTCAAGCAGATGATTCAGCAGAATTTTTTTTATCTTTTACCTGAATACCAGGAAGTTTCTCCACTGGCGAGTGATCTCTGGAAAAAAACGGATGTAATTTAACACAAAACACGGTAAAACGGACAAACATAAAGCTATTTACGTACCTTCGTATAGATTCTCAATGAAATTTCAAAATAGAGATAAATGACGAAGTTGAAAAATGTTAGTAGTAGGAGTCATTAGGAAATCAAATAGCCCATATAATTTTTCCCTCAAACGTCATGCCATAAAAGATCGGACTTGGCGTATCTGCGCAGATTACGGTCGCTTAAACAAGGAAACGACTTCCGATAGTTTCCAGTGCGATGTACCGACGACATCTTATCTCTGTTAGGTTAGAATAAATTTTTCACCAGCTTGGACTTACTTTAAAAGCTTTTACCAGATACCATTACCTAAGTGATTGTACCTCATACACCGTTTTCAGCACACTCAGGGGACATTATCAATTTTTACGTATGCCTCCGGCTTACGTTGCGCCCCAATTACAATATAGTGTTTGGAGACTTTTAGGGGATACCCTACATGCCTATATGGATGATCTTGTAATCTTTTCTAATACCTTAGAAGTACATTCACATAAAGTAGAGCTAGTGCTACAGAGACAAAGACAAATAATCTCAGAGTAAAATATCTAAATGTGAGTTTTTTAAAACCGAACATGTTTATCTAGGTTTTATGTGTCTAGTCAAGGTCTTAAAGTAGTCCATGGTAAGGTGTCGGCTATTCATAACTTTCCGGTACCTATTAACGTAAAAGGGGGATACAGCACTTTTGCGCTGTAGTGGGTATTACAATCGTATGTAAATATGTAACTCTTCAATCATGACAGCTCCTTTAACAGATCTCACGAAGAAGAGCGTAGATTTATTATGGTCTAAAAAGCATCAACAGGCGTTCGATATCTTAAAAGCGGAATAATGCAGCTTACCTAATTTAAAAATCCCTGATTTAAATAAGGAATTTTTTTTTATTGCAACAGACGCCTCAGACCAAGGGGTAAGACGGGTACTACTTCAGTAATATGATAAACAGTTCTTTCCTATAGCTTTTTATTCACGTAAACTAAAGCCCTCTGAAAGTAAAAATGCAGTAATAGGCAAGGAAGGGCTAGGTATCTTTAACTCACTAGTATATTTTAAGTTCATAACCTATGGCTATCCTGATAAAATCCTTACTGAACATGAGTCCTTTACCGAGTTTTTCAAAGGCTTTAATCACAGTCCAAAAGGAACTCGGTGACAAATGATCATTCAGGTCTTTGGAGCCAAGATAAGATATCTACCTGGGAAAGCAAATATCATAGCTGACGCATTATCCCGCAATCCCGCACCATACAGCAAAGAACCATTAATTGGACTAAAAGATATAGAAACATCCGTGCCTATTGTTAAAACCGTATCTAAACAAGAAAATTCCTTAACCCAAGAGATCGCGAGCATTGAATATCTGGGTCGGAGCGCAGAACTGTTACAAACTGAACAAAGCAAGTGTCAACAGCGATAAGCAAAACAATAAACACTTCGAAACGGAAACAGGGTCAGCGGCTAAGCAAACCAATAAACACTTCGAGCAGAAACCCTAAAGCAAAAGTATATTTAAAGTATGTGTATCAGAATAATGTAATCAAATGTAATATTATATGTAGGTCTGTGACGAGGTAAACCCGAAGAACACAGCAGATGACTAACGACCAGGTAGTAGTAATAATCTCTTTCATACCAATCGTCCTAAACTGGTTGCATTCCGTCATCCAGGGTTCCTATTATGTCACAGAAAGCCAAATCACTATTTTACTGGCCTACAGTGCTTACAGATATAAAAAGCACATAACTGATTGTAACACGTGTCATGAAAACAAGGGACACACTAAGACACCTGTCAGTTAAGGGCCTATCCTGTGCCAAATCAATCCTTGAAAGAATATACGTAGAATTATTAACAGAATTACGAGTCTGACAGAGGGAATAAACACTTCTTAGTGTTAATAGTTCCTTGACACGTTATATAGAATTAATAGCACTAAAAACAAACACCGCAATTGAGTGCGTTAGGAATATTTATGAGTGCTAAATCAGTAAACATGGAATTCAACACATGATAATCTGACTCGGGTGGTGTAAATCAATAATAATCTCCATAACACGTGGTGTGAATTCCTTTCCATTAAGAAAACCAATAATATATTTTCTCGCCCAGAGTCAATCGGTTTGGTAGAATAACGGATAATTAAATAGGAAGTGTCAATGTCTTACGAGTTACAACTCGTGATGTTGGATCCGAACTGGATTATAGCGGTTCTCGCGGTTTTAAATACCTTTATCATTTATATCTTGTATCTATAGAATTGATGCCGCAAGTAGCCTTATACGGTACGCCGCTAGAACACTTTTCCACATATTCAAGCCAACCATTAATTTATCAAATATATATATATAAAAAAATATATAAATAAATAAATATAAAAAAATAAAATAAATATGGATACAAGTGGAGTCAATATAATACACTCCGTAAGAAGTCGGAAGGGTTACAAAATTATAATAAAAAAAGGAATCACGATCAAAATCAATAAGCAAAACGTAGGTTAATTAATATCCCAAATATATATGCGTAAAGATTTGAACTCAAACTTAACGCTTTGGTAATGACAAATAAGCTAAAAGTTCAAACACATATCAAAACCTACTGACATATTGTCTGTCCCGGTGATTTATATTCGTAGTCAATGAAAAAAAAAATTAAAAAAATAAATAAATAAATAAAATAATAATAAATAAAATAAAATAAAATAAAAGAGATTTTAAAGTCAGGAAGTCTAGAAGTGAAAATGTTATCTATGGAATAATCCTATATGAATCTTATACAGGGATAATAATATATATAGAATTTGTATGGAAACCTTTTTTCATTAGTTTGAATAAGGAATATTTAATTTAACATAATTACAATTATGCAGATTTCCAGCATGAAACTAATATATTGTTCAATTTTGGTACTGTTTTTTTTCAGACATTCTTCTCATGTGGGTCGAGTATTAAAAAAACAAAAAAATTTATCCTAAAGTCGTATCTCTTACAGCAAGTAACGTAACTCTTAGCTGGCTGAGAGCAATCTCCTGCCAAGTGACGACGTCATCATTGCCGTATCAGCATTTGTTCCTTTTAACCTCAATAATCTGCTTACACAGGCTTCATCTGTGTGTCGTCTCTGCTTGCAAAAGCAGATTGACTGGAGAAAGGAATGTTAGCCCGAACTTCTCATGGGCAAGGCAGACGTTAGGTACAAGTGTCTATCGGTATGCGCAATGCAACTTGAAATCATTTTAAAATTAATAAACAAAATAAGAAAATAGAATTTCTATAACAACAAAATGAATTAATTTTTTTTTTTCTGAACCTCATAGACATTTAGAAGTATCAAGATATGTATATATGAAATATTTACTTGCAACATTAGCCTATTACAATTCAAGTAAAACATTCATGGGAAAATGTCACATTTTCTTGAAAAACCCAAAGTTTATTTAGAAATTAGTTACATAGTGGGTTTTTTTCGTTGCATCTCCTACCTATTAATAAAGTTTTTAAAATTAACCTCAGAGGATGCGCGCGAGAAAATTGAATATGAAACTTTTGTTAGGGCACATAGAATCATGATTAATATTCTCTTTGACTCTTATGCTGCCTGGCAATCTTACAAATAGCTCCATTTTCCACTTCTTTGTCTAGTAACTTACTACCAGTAATATCGAATTTTCTTTGAGATTCGTATTGATATCTATTTATAATAATTATGGATATTTTTACGAGTCATCATAGACCTGGATAGGTTCACTCATTGTTAATGCCATGGATAAAAAGTTTGTACAGCGGACTCTTTTGAATTCCAAAATATCAGCGAATTCATGTGGGTTAAGTCTGGTCTAAATAGCTCTCTTCCCTCCCCTGTATTTGGATGTCGTCTGAATTTACTTTGCCCTTGTGACAAGTATAATTTAACTTGCAGGCTGATTAATGGAACCTGGTTACAGTATCCTGCAGTACGAGAGTTTCACATCGCAACTTCAAAAAAAAAATCGTTCGTCGCAGCGGACGACTACAGTCAAGTAACAACCGCCTACAATGTGAAAGGAATTTCATGGACTTCTTCGACCGACACCGTATCTCGTCGTTAATCTCGACCGACACCGTATCTCGTCGTTAATCTCGTTTTGATGCGGAACGCTCCAGCGGCTGTCGGAATTCGACTACAAAAGGGACATACTTCCGACAATTACGACCCGAAGGATATTCAACTCTACTTTGCTGGCGAAGGACTCGTGCTGGGGATGTTTTTTTTATTCATCGCGAACGTAATCGTGTAGCTTAGGATGCAGAGAATAAGTATGAGCGCAAAAATAGAACGTTGGACCCGCCCAGGCAAATTTTCCCCTTGTTTTAACCATTGAAAAAGGCCGTTTCAATTGGCTATAGGTGGTTGTCTGGAACTGTGTAATGGACGAAAAGTTGTTCGAACGCTAGTTAAAAGTGAAGTAGTATAACCTCGGTCATGTATCCTATATATAGTAGTATCATGTATCCTATATATAAATGATCATAAATAACAGAATCGAAATATATTTTTTGCGTGTACGCACTAGGAATCTATATATAAATGATCATAAATAACAGAATCGAAATATATTTTTTGCGTGTACGCAATAGGAATCTATTATATAAATGATCATACATAACAGAATCTAAATATATCTTTGCGTGTACGCAATAGGAATCTATTTAAAGTGCACATATATTAATCATAATTATATGAATCCATATACATATGTATAAACAAATCAGGTAGCCTATAATCAATCTGTTACCTTATATCTTACCATTATCTGCAGTTATTTATGAGTTAGTATATGAATTAATGAATCAGATATATAACATTTAGCATAAAAATCAACGAATCAATCAGCATAAACATTAATAATTTTATCAATTCATATATGAAATTTTTTATCAGTTAAAATATGATTTTTATCATGTTAATCTTCATTCTATGCAATTATCAGAGTACATTAGTATTTTCTGTAGCATAAGTATCTTAAAGAGATGAAGTGAAAAGCTGTATCATTATATATCACGTGATCACTATTATTTACTAATATCATTGTTTTATATCTTATTACTTGAAATCATTTCATGTACACCATGAATTTTTATTTCTTACTATATATATATATATATTCACGTAGTGTCTGTATCACACTCCTATAAGTCAAATGCAAGTCAAGTTTGAGTAATATTCAGTGGTTGGTTTTGGTAGCTGACCGAGCTGATGTAAGTGTTTACATAATAGAAATATGGAATGTTAGTCCATATATATAAAAGTCTAAAACTAAAGAGGTCAACCAGATTGCTTGCAGGAATGTGATCAGACTAGAGACGCTAAAGATGACGTATACAATAAAAGTAGGCTAAGATAACATGCCGTCACCTGTAGTCATTCAATTGTTTATAAACATTAGTCCAAGCTCCCTGCTTGAGACAACTACCGCCTACGTGATCTGTAGCGTGTCTCATTTGATTGTGTGTTCGTATGAAACTATGTCATTGTATGTATGTTCATATGTTCGAACTACTGTCTGTTCCTTCATAACTTGTAACAGAGATGGTAGACAAGGAGAACAGAGTTAGCTATCGTCATTAGAAGACCTGTACCTCTTTACCTAAGCTTTATCATGTAGAGGAATAGGATTAGCCATCATCATTGGCAGAAGCGATCAAGCTATCGTTATTAGAAGACTTGTACAATCATATCTGATCTTCACCATGTAAAACTTCAGAAGAATATATAATTTTTTATACTTAGTGTTTTCTACAAGAACCTCACCGAACCATGAGTTTAACACATCGTCGTAAAGATAATACCGACTTCGTAAGTGATCTACAAAACCCCAGACACTCCATTGAAGATGGAAGTGCAATACCAACCGACTTAGCGTATAGATTATCGCTAGTCTAACATTACCTCATAGGGCGCCTTATCATACAAGGCACAAGCCCTAATACATGTAATCCGGTCCTCCTCTTCGAATATATGGGATTCGGAAACGTAACTCTTGGTAATGAAAGGCAATCCCCAGGGTTGCGACACACGGTTGCCGTGGTGCTAGTTCCTTGTTCCTTCTTTATTTATTTAGTTATTTATTTTTTTTATGTTTCCTTCCAGATAGGTATTGATTTCTTTGTGTTGGTTTTTGTTTTGTGTTTATTCGTTTTACGTATGTTAACGTGTTATATTCGCACGTATTCTTTCACAGGTTTTATGTGTATTTTTATAATTATTTGCTAATTGTTTAATGCCTTTCAATAGGTTAGGTTATGTCTAGTTAGGTTAGGCTAGGACAAGTGTAAAACAATCTTTCTTTGGTTGGTAAGGTTTTCCAGTTTTCGACTTCACCCTCTAACTCTTCCAAAGGTTGGGGGTTGGGGGAGCTAGGTAAAAGGTGGCAGGGTGGAGAGGGAGGAAGGAGAAAGGACAGGTTAGGTCAGGTCAGGTCAGGTCAAATGCCAAAAAGGAGGTTTGGCATGGTTAAACTTGTGAATTGTCCATTGAACAGTCTGAACTGATACTGTCAGGAAGGGTGGGAAAATGAAGTTATTGGGGGTGGGTCAGGTCAGGTCAGAAAAAACCATAAATTATTATAAACATGAATTTTGAGACATATCAGCCATTCGAAGCAGATGTTTAGCATTAAAACACCCACAGTACAGATTTAAAAAAAAAACTAAAAAAAAATCAGACATAAAATTAATATCTTCGAGCACCCAAAAGAAAAATAAATCCTTTCTCACCTTTCTCACCAGACGCCAGGTAGGCCTCCAGGCCTGTCAGTCGTCCTGCTTCAGGAACAGTCTCCATTCTTGGCGATCATCATAGAGCCTCATCTCATCAACTTCCCGCAAACTAGAGCCTCTCCTCTCTACTCCTCTCTCTATGTTTTGTAGCCATCTCATTTTTGGTCTTCCTACCGGTCTCCTTCCTTCCGGTGTCCATTCCAAAAACCTTATAGGATATCGCTCCTCCTCCATTCTTTTGGTGTGTCCAAACCATCTAAGCTGTCCTCTCTCCACAAAATCTAGTATCCCCTCCACTCCCAGTTCTCTTCTAATGTCTTCATTTCGTAACCTATCTAGTCTTGTTACACCTTTTATGAGTCTTAGGGCTTTCATTTCAGCTGCTTGAAGTTGGCTTCTAGTTCTTGATGTTAATGTCCATGATTCATGGCCATAAGTCAATATTGGTCTTAAAATAGAGAGGTATATTATGGTTTTCACTTTGCGAGGTATATTTCTGTCTTTCATTAGTGGGTAGAGCAGATACAGGTTGTTACTGAATTTCTGTATTCGGGTAGTTGTTTCCAGTTTTGAATCGTTTTGGTCACTAAACTCTACTCCTAAGTATTTGAAATTTCTACACTGTTTCAATGTCTGACCTTCTAATTCTACATCTACGTTACTTGGTGTTCGTGATAAGTGCATGATCTCTGTCTTATTCTTGTTGATCCGCATTCCATTAGCTGTTAAGATCGCGTTCCAGTTGTTGACGTTTTCTTGGAGAGATTCTGCGCTGAGGGCTATCATTGCATGGTCATCTGCATACATAAGGTTGATGGTCATATCTGCAGCTTCATCCTCACCTAGTTCCCTCATACATTTATCTAAGAACAATATAAAAAGAAGTGGCGAAAGGACGCTGCCCTGTCTTACTCCTGATTTTATTTCAAACCAGTCTTCATTCTCTTGATTTGTTTTTACTCTGGATCTGGTGTTATAAATTGCTCTTATAAGTTTCTCAGGGATTCCATAGTAAGGGTCTTTTAGGGCATCCCATATTTTCATTCTTGGTACTCTATCAAAAGCCTTTTCTAGATCTATAAAAGCAATATATCTATCCCTGTCCCATTCCCAGCTCTTCTCAAATATCATCTTGAGGGAGAAAATCATATCAGTTGTCCCTCTTCCTGGTCGAAAACCGTTTTGCCATTCACCCAGCTTTGGTTCAACATATCCTCTCAATCTAGTTTCAAGTATTCTTTCATATACTTTAAAAGCATGTGACATGCTTTAAAAATAAATAAAAGACAAATAAATGAACCTCATTTCTGGGCACCACAGGTCACCAGTGTTGGCGAAAACGAGGGCCATTGCATTTCAGACTAACACTAACTGTCAGCAGATAGTAAGGAAATATATTTCAAAGTTTGGGTCATTTGAATTTCAAGCAATAAAAATGATTTTATAATCAGTTGCCCAATCTTATGGTGAATAAACTATTTTCTACCATATCACTCTATTTTTACATTTAATTTCGTATCTCTCTCTCTCTCTCTCTCTCTCTCTCTCTCTCTCTCTCTCTCTCTCTCTCTCATTCATAACACCAGGGAAGTATCGCCAAGAGCAGGTCACAAATCAGTTTGCAGTATTTTTTTTTTTTTTTTTTTTTTGTAACCTTGCGGATCTAGTTCAGGTATTTGGCAATTCGATCTTGGTATTCGACCGTGTCCACCGATAGATAACTCCGACTGAGAATTTTGTATATTTATTTATTTTTTTTAAAGGCGAATTTCATGACGTGGGTTTGTTTATTTTGACATTTCATTCTAGCGACGATGTTTGGGTGTGTGATGTGACGTTTGGCCTCAGATGTAAATAAGATGTATTTCATTTGTTGTTGATATAACCTCAATTAATATCATAGTATGGATTTGCGTTCCTGTGTTCATTTTCCTTAATTTCATATAAATCTGGGACGGCTTTGTTGTAATTTTGTAGTATTGAAAGGAAAATACGTCTAACTTAGTAATTATAGGTATAAAAAGCTCAAGTCTTTTAACCTTTTTTTTAATGTAAATTTAATTATATTTGTTGACCGTAGAAATTTATCATTAATTCATACACCCAAATACCATTCACATTCATTACTTCATATTTTTGTTATTAAGATTAATGTAATTGGCATATTATATTTATTTAATCTTTATATTTCGTACGTGTTTGCCGTTTAATTTTTTTTTATCGCTTCTAAAGTTCATATCGGTGTTTTTTCCTTATTCTAATCATTATTATTTTAGAGACGTACATTTTTTTCATTCGGAATCTTTTGCTAAGAATAGAATTTTTAGTGTAACATTGAAATTTTAAATTTTAGTGGAACATTCAAACACGGGATATTTTAAAAATATTCAGTTCGGTTAAATAAGAAACATCGATGGTGCCATATTGGTGTCAGTAGAAATATTGCTATTGGCTGTCAGGGTGTTGAGTTCACTTCTCTCTCTCTCTCTCTCTCTCTCTCTCTCTCTCTCTCTCTCTCTCTAGAAGATAGTGGCCTTATTTTGTCTGGTAGTTCTCTCAATATGATATCCCGTCCGCCCCCCAACCCCCCCAACCCCCCCAACCCCCCAACCCCCGCCAAAGTCCCCATTCACATACTTTTCCTCTATAGCAACGGTACCCGCTTTCCTGATGACGACACCATACCCATAACCCTCGCTCTCTCTCTCTCTCTCCCTCTCTTCCTACCCCTCCCCTCCCTCATCATACCCCCCTCCTCCTCCTCCCTTCCCTTTTCATACCCATCCTCCTCCCTCTTCCTGACCCCACCCCCTACCTACCTATCCCCCCTCCCCCTTTCAAATGCCCGTCGTCGACCACCCATATCCCATGGCACTATCCCGATGACACCTGCCTTCCCAACTCCTCCTCCTCCTCCTCCTCCTCCTCCTGGCGCAGGCAGGACATGGGCATCAGGTTAGGCAGGTCGAGGGTTAAGCAGCCTTCCCCATTCCCAAATCTCACCCAGTGTGTGTCCATCCTTACTCGAACACAAGTCGGAAGTTATTTTACCGTAACATTTTTGGCACTCCCCTGGCACTCACTCTCTCAAAAGAGGGGGCACTGGACGCTGGAGAGAAGAAGCATTCATTCCAGCGCTTCTTGATGCCCTGTAGGAGATTAGAGGCCACTTTGATGGCGTTCGTAGCAAAAGCGAAGTGTAGGACTTGTTGATGGGGGAGACTTCTAACCTCGTCAGTGTTCTTGCTACTTCCCAATTTAGTTTGATTTTTTTTTTTTTAGTGAGTTAGAAGGAGTTTTATCATTGTTAGTTTCATGGCCTGAAAAATGTTTTTTTAAAGTCTGATGATCCGTGGATTTGGAATTACTGGAAATATTCTGTTGAAAGCGCCTCCGTCGTTGGAAGATCTTTGGCCACTTGAAGGTGAGTTCAGTTTATTAGCAGTTGTAGTCATTTCAAATGAAATCATTTATTTTAGGACTTTGATTTAAAGGGTTATTCCGATAATTGTCTCGCTTTGGTTCTGAAGGGAATTATTTGAGGGATTATTCTGATTATTTTCTTGCTTTGATTCAAAAAAGAATTATTGGAGGTTTTATTTCAATTATTTCGTTGCTTTGATTCGAATGAGAATTATTTGATGGGTTATTCAGATTATTCTTTTATTCAAAAAATTGTTTGATTTATTATTCAGATAATTTTTTTTAAAGAAAATTATGTGATGGATTATTCAGATGATTTTCTCGCTCGATTCAAAAGAGAATGAATTTAAGTATCCGAATAGATGTCTTTTCAAGTGTATTTTGATCTTTTATTTATGAAGTACACAATTTGTCCCAGTATGCTTTCGTTCCAGATTAACTGGTTTAGGCGCTTTTGTGTGATACGTTTATGTCTTCTTAAAATCATGCAGTGATTTATGTACCTGGCCATTAGTAGACTGTGGTGGGTCGCCTTCAGTTACAGAGGGGCGTTGGGCCGGCAATCTCACCCCCAAAAATTAGCTTATAATATTAGAATGGTGTTCCACTGACGAACACAACAGTGCAGGAAGGACTCGTTGAAAATTTATCCTCCTCCCCAATAATCGCCATTCATTTTTGTTTATCTTTTATATTTATTTGTTTATTTTCTTATACGTTAATTTTGTATTTATTCATATATTTATTTATTTATTATTTATTTTTAGTGCGTTGCATCTTTTGGGGTTGTTTCATTCGTTAATTTTCGTATTTTTGTTTTGTTTTTGTGTATTTTACTCTTAATATGCAAAAAATACATATGAGGAATGTTTACCTTTTCGTCGAAAGTGCTCTCTCTCTCTCTCTCTCTCTCTCTCTCTCTCTCTCTCTCTCTCTCTCTCTCTCTCTCTCTCTCTCTCTCTCAAGAGAAATATATATATTTGGTTACAAAAAACTTTCTTTAAGTTACCATATAATTTTCACTGGTCACGCCATGGCATAAGTCAATGGCATAATTTATATATTCTGTTTGTGCTTTCAAATCCTTGATAACATATAACCACATTTTTTTTCTTCAAATTTTAATGAATAATAGTTGTTCTCTTACCTTGCCTTGAGTCACATGGCATCCATTTTAAACCACAAAAGCTACTTCCCACTGTTACTGTTTTACAGAAAGCCTGTTTGCCCACTTTTGCCGATGAGTACGTAAATATCGAGCCATTTTAGCGATTGATCTGGTTGTTGCCCGTGTTTGTGTCGCCCTCATACCTTAATTTTTAAATTTTTTTTAGAGAGATACAATCACGTTACCACGTACCAAGTTCGAAGGTGTGACTGGTGTAGATTGGAGATATCTTCTAGACCTCGTACAATCGTGATACAAATGGGTGCTATTAACCTAATTGTTTTAGTTTACTTTTTTTTTTTTATTAATAAGTGAGATCCCCTCTCTCTGCAATTCCCTTTACTTCCTAATGAGTAACATTCTTGGGAAGCTACAATTTCAAGTCAGTGGCCCCTTTGGTGGGCTTGTTCCATTACGAAGAGGGTTTGTCTTCTGAATAATAATAATAATAATAATAATAATAATAATAATAATAATAATAATAATAATAATAATAAAAAGAAGTGTGTCTTACTACACCCTACCCTGGGGTTGTACTTGAAGTTATTTTCCATAGGAACAAATTATCGAAAACTACAATTCCCTTTTGGCTGAAGGATCTCATGTTAGGACTGTATCATGTCATTTTACTCCGTAGCTTCTATCTTCTCAAACAGCTGAACTGTAGAAGGATTTGGGGGGCGTGACGTAGGTGTCCTTTTACCTAACCTATGATTTTTCTTATTTTATATTTTTATTTTATTTTATTTTATGTGGACGCGAATGTGAATAAGTAATTCATCGTAGGTAGAAATAGACTTGCTTAAGACGGTGGGTTGGAAGTAATTAGGGAATACAGGGGCCAAAAGAGAATTTCAGTGCCTTGTAGTTAGAGGGAAGAAGTAGAGATTTTAAAGGCAAGCTAGCACATTGAGAGAAGTGACTGAAAATGTACCCGTAAAAAATATAATTTTTTTTTAATCCTGTGGAAAAAAAACCATCCCATGTATTCGTAGTGTGCACGATTGTGATAAATACTAGATTTAAACCAAAAATTATTTTTGAAAACTAATTTTTATTAATGTTTCTTTTGCTTCTTGGTTTATTTCCAGGGCATTATCCAAGCTGTTCCACTGAAGTATTATAGTACCCTTTCTCATTAACTAAACAAATTGACCTTTGAGTGTCCTGCTGTATTTTGGATTATTTATCTTCCTCCTGGTTTTTTTTCCGTTCCTAGTATGTGTGTGTGTGTGTGAGAGAGAGAGAGAGAGAGAGAGAGAGAGAGAGAGAGAATCCCTTGAGAGCGCAACGATGATGCGAATTAAAAAAGAAGATTTTGTTGACATAAAAAAGTATGATTACAGAGAAATGAGTCTCTCTCTCTCTCTCTTCTCTCTCTCTCTCTCTCTCTCTCTCTCTCTCAGTTGATATAAAGGGTTAACTCGTTCGTTCAAAAAATAATTTGCCTACACATCTACTCATGTCTGGCATATATTTTTTGAAGGTCCAACTGTGGGAGACAAGAATTGAAAAGTGTCAGGTGTGGGAAATGGGAGATGTTGGGGGGTGGGGAAGGGGTATAGGACTAAGGGAAGGGGAGAGAGAGAGAGGGGAGAGGGGGGAGTTGGGAAGGAGGAGGTGGGGTTATGTTATTCACACATCCGGTCTGGTGGGCTTCGGGGAACTGTGATTGGCTGGTAATACGATACTGGTTTTATACGCCCACCGTCGACGCCGGTATACCTGTATGTACTTTTTTTTTTTTTTTTCTTTTTACACATGATCGTGCGCATGCGCTCTCTCTCTCTCTCTCTCTCTCTCTCTCTCTCTCTGGGTTGCTTTCAGAAGAGGAAAGTAAACTGTGATTAATGGTTATTTATGTGTTAATGATAATAAATGTCCCTGCAAACTTTACTCCTAGACGTCTAATGTTACATCTCTGTGATTAAACAGACTGGTAATTCACAGGCTCTCTCTCTCTCTCTCTCTCTCTCTCTCTCTCTCTCTCTCTCTTGTTATATATATAATATTTATTAATATATGAGCATATAGATGCTCACATCCATATGCTCAATGTCATTATTTAAGTAATTATGCTTATCCAGCCAATACCTCTTAATATGCAAGGGAACCGAGTCTTGTTTTTCGCAGCTTACTCCCTAGTCGGGATCGCTGTTTCCTCCTAGCTTAATCCGTAGTCGGGGTCGCCGTTTTTAACGCTTCTCCTCCAGCTCTCTCTGTCTCGAAGTGCTCGTTTCGTCATTTGTTTTGGAAGATGATTTGCCGACCAGTTCCTTTCCCGACTCCAGCCCCCCTCCCTATTTATCCGGGCTTGGGGCTGCGTCCCTTTGGGCCATAGCTGCAACCACAGTCATTCCTTTTACAGTACCTCCGTTCATATTCTCTTTCTTCCATCTTACTTTCCTCAACCCTCTTCTAACAGTCGTTTCATGGTGCAGATGCTACAGGTTTTCCTCCTGTTACACCTTTGAAACCACCTTTTCTCTCAGTTTTCCTCTTGGGGCTGAATGACGTCATAGGCCCCAGCGCTTGGCATTTGGCCTAAATTTTAGTGTTAATTCTATAACATAAATTAGAGTCATTTGTATAAGCAGAGAGAAGCCACGAAGAGAACCATTTCGTGATGTTGAGCCTCTGAGAAGTGCTTCGTCCCATCCAGTAATACTTGTTGCACGGGTTGTGAGTTGTAAGTCTTAATGTTAGCAATACCAGGTTAAATGTGTTCTGAGGTCGTCCATATCAGGTTACACCCGCCCTGCCAATTTGGTGATGCTGTCGTTACGGTTTCGTGTTCGTTAAGTTGGTTAATGATGGGTGATCTATACAACTTATACCGGTAATTGTCGCGTCGTCGTCATTTCGTCATCCGCGTCAGTGGCGTAGTCGTTATGGTGTTGGCGTGCTACCTCGGTAGCCGCGAGTTTCATTCGCTGGCAATCCATTGAGGTGTTAGAGATGTGGTGATAGAAGTTCACTCTCGACGTGGTTCGGAAGTCGCGTAAAGCCGTTGGCCCCGTTGCTGGAACAACAAACAAATAAGTTTTGTGAAATCTGGTGTTTTTCCGTCATGCTAATTTAGCATTGCTTTCTCAGGTTACGTTGAAATTGTTCGTTCTTCACGCGTAGAGTAGGTGTTTTGTTTTCGTCAATGGCTCATTTTGTAGGTCTAAATTTAATACGACACATTGTATGAATGAAAAATGCGTATTTGTTAGAGTAAATTTGGTGTATTGGCAATAGTGGTATGTTATTTATTTGCAGCATTCCAAATTTTTCGAGGTGTTGAAAATGGCTTACTTTTTGGAAAATATATATTTTTTTTACATGAAGTGAGGTATTGATTTTTGTATAGTCCTTTGTAAACATCATACGGACTATTTTGGCTTAATTTATCTCCGCAGGGGCCGCATTTTATAAGGCTTAACTTTAAATAGCTCGTTAGGGGGCCTTAGCGAGCTTTTATTAGCTTAACGGGGTTTTTTTTATTTTATTTTTTTTTTTTTTGGTTTTTTTTATTTTTTTTTTTTTTTTTTTTTTTTTTTTTTTTTTTTTTTTTTTTTTTTTTTTTTTTTTTTTTTTTTTTTTTTTTTTTTTTTTTTTTTTTTTTTTTTTTTTTTTTTTTTTTTTTTTTTTTTTTTTATTTTATTTTTTTTTTTGCAAGTCTGTTTTAGAATATATTACGCAAAACGTTTTATTTAGATATTGACGAAAATTTAACCCAAACGTTTTTCTAAATCGAATAATTCGTCTATTATTGATTCTTCTTATGTATTGATACTTTGAATTATGAACAATTTTAATAAGAAATATTTTGAAAAATGACAACATTTTGCTAAAAACAATTAGAAATCATTTAGACCTTCGATTCTGCTCCTTGAATTCATGAAAAATTTTGATAGGAAAAATAGATAAAATATTTCAATTTGTGTAAATAATTCAGAAAAGAAATATATATCAAGGAAAATTTAGATTTTTATATAAAAAAAATTTTACAGAAAAATAGAATTATTAAAATAATTAAAATTTATTTAAATAAAAAAAAAATTCAGAAATCATTTACATCTTTGATGCTGTCCCTTAAAATCATAAAAAAAAAATTTTGGTTGGAAAAGAAAACCATTTAGATTTTTATATAAAAAAAATTTTGGAATCATTTTGACTTTCGACACTCCAGCTGTAATTCACGAAGAATTTAATAAGAACAATTAAAAGTTTATTTAAATTTTTATTTAAAGAATATCAGAAATCATTTTAATATCCGATATTGCCCCCTTCTCATCTGCCAGGTAAACAAAGGAAGTCTATAAACCCCTTAAGCCAGTCACTCTGGTGGGGGAGGGGGGTGAGTTGTCCAAGATTTATGACAGTCAAAGGAGAATCGAGACAGGGGAATCAGATCCTTCTAGGAAGTGTCGGATTCCACCAGCAGGGGGGCGGGGGGCAGGAGCTTATATGGGATTTGGAACCCCTTCTTTTGATGTTGCCGGTTCGTGGTTATAGCTTGTAGCATCTCCCGTGGAGAGGACGTGGGTGCTTATGGGGGTCCTCTTCTTATTTTGGTCAGGGGTTGACACCCCCCCCTCCCCCTCCTCCCTTCCCTTTCTTTTGGAGGTAGTAGTTGTATTAGTAGTATATGAATGTCATGAAACATCGAGTAGGTTTGCGACGATGCCAAACTTCCTCAAGACTTTTAATCTGACTCAAGCTTATCCCAGCATCCTTTTATTCCGGGTCCTTTAATACGGTCGTAAAATTTCCTTTTTTAATCCCATAACCTGAATCTTCCAGTCACACCCAAAAGCTGAATGGTTGTTGTGGATTAAGTTTGACCTTGTGGTTCGAAACAGCTCATAAAGTTGATTACTGTTTATTTTAAAAACATTCATGTAAAAGAATTTTTTTTTTTTTAGGAAGAGTTCGAGTCCTTTAATACATATCACAGTTTTTCTACAACTTTTAAGAGATCCATCTCAGATGAAAATAAAAATTTAACGTTCTGTACCCT
This sequence comes from Macrobrachium nipponense, assembly GCF_015104395.2. Classification (NCBI taxonomy): domain Eukaryota; kingdom Metazoa; phylum Arthropoda; class Malacostraca; order Decapoda; family Palaemonidae; genus Macrobrachium; species Macrobrachium nipponense. Next base: position 60,697,713 of record NC_061094.1, read on the forward strand.
ACAATCAATCTAGTTCAGTTCAATACTGGAATCTTAATGTACTAAATGTTTTCGAGCTTTATTACGTACTCATAAAGCTTTAACTTGTATTGTTTATATAATTTGAATTCTGATTGAATCAGTTTATATATGAACATTATCAAATCTGTTGTCAGGTTCTTGAAGATACCTGGTATCGTCATTCTCTCTCTCTCTCTCTCTCTCTCTCTCTCTCTCTCTCTCTCTCTCTCTCTCTCTCTCTCTTACCATATTTGTTGTAGAATTGATGAATGTGCCAAACATCAAATATTTCATAGAATAATATTTTTCTCCATTAAAACAATTTCTTGGATGTTAGGATAATGAAACGATAAAATTAATAGACTTTTTTTTAAAATAAAGCACTGTTTTAGTAAAAAAAAAAAAATTGTCTTTCTCCCTTTTGAAGTACTCGTGGACATTGAATATGACTTCTCGTGTCTGAGCCCTTAATTGCTGCCGTGGGGAGCCTTCCATCTTAAACCGTCACGCTTGGGTATCAGAACCAATCATAAGCTACTTACCCTTACTGACCTGAGACAGAGAGAGATGTGGCAAAGTGTATGCCAAATCTACACTGTTTTTTCGCCTTAAGTGAGATTTAATGAATGAAATTGGCGCAAAGCGGCAACGTCGGAAACCTACTCTGTTTCATGACATTCTGGACAGACTATAGTAGTAGTTGTAGTTGTAGTTGTAGTAGTAGTAGTAATTGTTTTAGTAAAAGTAGTTGTAGTTGTAGTAATTGTTTTAGTAAAAGTAGTAGTAGTAGTAGTAGTTCTAGTTGTAGAAGTAGTAGTACGTAGTTGTGGTATATTTTTTTTTATTATAGTAATAATAATAGTAGTAGTAGCAGCGTAGTTGCAATTGCATGTAAATTGTTCATGGCGCAGGTTATTGTTGTTATTGTTGTTGTTATTATCAATAATTTATCATTGCCAACCATTGTTTAATTGTTGTTTTCTGTAAAAGAAAACTATTGTGCCGGCTTTGCCTGTCCGTCCATTCTCAGTTCTAAAAACTACTGAGGCTAGAGGGCTGCAAATTGGTATGTTGATCGTGTACCCTTCAATCATCAAACATACCAAATTGCAGCCCTCTACCCTCAGTAGTCTTTATTTTATTAAGGTTAAAATTAGCCACAGCGTACTTCTGGCAGCGCTATAGGTACCAACAGGATAGGCCACCACCGGACCGTGGTTGAGTTTTATGGGCCACCACTGAAAAGAAAACTTTATTGACGCAAAGAAACTTCGGCTTACTTTGTAATTGTTTATTCTGTTCTCAAAAAGGCATAAAGGAATTGTATTTAGATTGTTTTCGTTGCAAGTTATTGTGATTGTCAATAATGCATCGTTACAAACCGTTACTAACAGCAAATTAATTTGCAATTCTTTTTCCATTCCTGATCTCACATCAAACGTAATTAATCCAGTTTCCCATCCAACAGGTCTTATGTTGATCACTAACTGGAATTTATTTATTTTTTCTTTTTTACATTTCTCATATCCCATCCTTCTCATTTGTTCACTAACTGTTTAACTTTATTTATTTATTTCCCTTTATTTTTATTTTTGACTTCCAGCGGTTCCCGAACTCCTGGAAACCCGACCTACTCACTTCCAGTTGAACGGCCTCTATGTGACTGACAGATGTCTGACGACGAAGATTGTTGTTGGTAATCAGCTGGTTTGAAGGAGGCAGGCGATTGGCCGCTTCAGGAAGAGGTATTGCACCTTTTTTTTTTTTTTTTTCCTAATTTTGAAATAAGTTTCTTTCAGTTTTTTTATTCTGGAAATAATTTTTTTCAGTGGTTTATGTGATTAAATAATTTTATTTGTTTCTATTTTTTTATTTTTATTTTTTCCTGTGGTTTATTCTGCTTAAATTTTTTATTTTTTTTTTAAAGTTTTGTTGTAGCTTTAGTATATGAATGTCATGAAACATCGAGTAGGTTTGCGACGATGCCAAACTTCCTCAAGACTTTTAATCTGACTCAAGCTTATCCCAGCATCCTTTTATTCCGGGTCCTTTAATACGGTCGTAAAATTTCCTTTTTTAATCCCATAACCTGAATCTTTCCAGTCACACAAAAGCTGAATGGTTGTTGTGGATTAAGTTGACCTTGTGGTTCGAAAACAGCTCATAAAGTTGATTACTGTTTATTTTAAAAACATTCATGTAAAAGAAATTTTTTTTTTTTAGGAAGAGTTCGAGTCCTTTAATACATATCACAGTTTTTCTACAACTTTTAAGAGATCCATCTCAGATGAAAATAAAAATTTAACGTTCTGTACCCTACGATCAATCTAGTTCAGTTTCAATACTGGAATCTTAATGTACTAAATGTTTTCGAGCTTTATTACGTACTCATAAAGCTTTAACTTGTATTGTTTATATAATTTGAATTCTGATTGAATCAGTTTATATATGAACATTATCAAATCTGTTGTCAGGTTCTTGAAGATACCTGGTATCGTCATTCTCTCTCTCTCTCTCTCTCTCTCTCTCTCTCTCTCTCTCTCTCTCTCTCTCTCTCTCTCTCTTACCATATTTGTTGTAGAATTGATGAATGTGCCAAACATCAAATATTTCATAGAATAATATTTTTCTCCATTAAAACAATTTCTTGGATGTTAGGATAATGAAACGATAAAATTAATAGACTTTTCTTTAAAATAAAGCACTGTTTTAGTAAAAAAAAAAAATTGTCTTTCTCCCTTTTGAAGTACTCGTGGACATTGAATATGACTTCTCGTGTCTGAGCCCTTAATTGCTGCCGTGGGGAGCCTTCCATCTTAAACCGTCACGCTTGGGTATCAGAACCAATCATAAGCTACTTACCCTTACTGACCTGAGACAGAGAGAGATGTGGCAAAGTGTATGCCAAATCTACACTGTTTTTTTCGCCTTAAGAGATTTAATGAATGAAATTGGCGCAAAGCGGCAACGTCGGAAACCTACTCTGTTTCATTGACATCTGACAGACTATAGTAAAGTTAGTTGTAAGTTGTATTGTAGTAGTAGTAGTAATTGTAGTAAAGTATGTTAGTTGTAGTTGTAGTAATTGTTTTATTAAAAGTAGTAGTATCGTAGTTAGTTCTAGTTGTAGAAGTAGTAGTACGTAGTTGTGGTATATTTTTTTTTATTATAGTAATAATAATAGTAGTAGTAGCAGCGTAGTTGCAATTGCATGTAAATTGTTCATGGCGCAGGTTATTGTTGTTATTGTTGTTGTTATTATCAATAATTTATCATTGCCAACCATTGTTTAATTGTTGTTTTCTGTAAAAGAAAACTATTGTGCCGGCTTTGCCTGTCCGTCCATTCTCAGTTCTAAAAACTACTGAGGCTAGAGGGCTGCAAATTGGTATGTTGATCGTGTACCCTTCAATCATCAAACATACCAAATTGCAGCCCTCTACCCTCAGTAGTCTTTATTTTATTAAGGTTAAAATTAGCCACAGCGTACTTCTGGCAGCGCTATAGGTACCAACAGGATAGGCCACCACCGGACCGTGGTTGAGTTTTATGGGCCACCACTGAAAAGAAAACTTTATTGACGCAAAGAAACTTCGGCTTACTTTGTAATTGTTTATTCTGTTCTCAAAAAGGCATAAAGGAATTGTATTTAGATTGTTTTCGTTGCAAGTTATTGTGATTGTCAATAATGCATCGTTACAAACCGTTACTAACAGCAAATTAATTTGCAATTCTTTTTCCATTCCTGATCTCACATCAAACGTAATTAATCCAGTTTCCCATCCAACAGGTCTTATGTTGATCACTAACTGGAATTTATTTATTTTTTCTTTTACTTTCTCATCCCATCCTTCTCATTTGTTCACTAACTGGAATTTATTTATTTTTTCTTTTACTTTCTCATCCCATCCTTCTCATTTGTTCACTAACTGGAATTTATTTATTTATTTATTTATTTTTGACTTTCCAGCGGTTCCCGAACTCCTGGAAACCCGACCTACTCACTTCCAGTTGAACGGCCTCTATGTGACTGACAGATGTCTGACGACGAAGATTGTTGTTGGTAATCAGCTGGTTTGAAGGAGGCAGGCGATTGGCCGCTTCAGGAAGAGGTATTGCACCTTTTTTTTTTTTTTTTTCCTAATTTTGAAATAAGTTTCTTTCAGTTTTTTTATTCTGGAAATAATTTTTTTCAGTGGTTTATGTGATTAAATAATTTTATTTGTTTCTATTTTTTTATTTTTATTTTTTCCTGTGGTTTATTCTGCTTAAATTTTTTATTTTTTTTTTAAGTTTTGTTGTAGCTTTTTTTTGTTTGGAATTTTTTCTTGTGTGTTTAGCGTGGGATTGTTTTTTTATCTTTTTAACTTTTTGACGTTTCTGGGGTTTATTTTGCTTGAATTTGCATTTAATTTTTTTTTCTCTAGGGTCTTATTTTTTTTTTTTTTTTTTTTTTGTTTTTTTTTTTTTTTTTTTTTTTTTTTTATTTGAATATTTTTCTGGGGATTTAGTTTGCTTGAATTTGTTTTTCATTTAAAAATTTTTTTTGTAGGGGTTTTTATTTCATTTGAATATTTTTCTGGGGTTTATTTTGCTTTAAGTTGGTTTTTATTTAGCTTGTCTTTTGCTGTGGTTCATTTTGCTAGAAAATGTTTATAACCTAAATTTTGGGTGGTTTAATTTTGGTTAAAATTCATTTTTGTTATTTGTTTTGCCTCAGATTCAGTGTCCTTTATGTGCGGATGTGTACGTATTGTGTCCTTGTTTACATGTTGGTCTCTCTCTCTCTCTCTCTCTCTCCTTGGTTTTGAAGTATGATAACAGATTCGTAAATGAAAGAGTATAATGCTTGCGTGGTCTCTGCTTCCTAAACCTAATTTCACCACCTCGGGCACGTGGTCTCTCTCTCTCTCTCTCTCTCTCTCTCTCTCTCTCTCTCTCTCTCTCTCTCTCTCTCTCTCTCAAGTTTCCCCCTTTCTCTCGTCGTAGTGCCTTTCCATAAGAAGAAGAAAGCCAGTGGTTTGTCATGAATTTTTTTTCTGATTTTTTTTTGCCATCTTAATAATCCTCTATGGTTTTTCCTCTGTTTCGTAGAAGATGGACCCTTTAATGCCTTGATAAAAGTAGCTATAACAACCATGTTTGTCTGTAGATGTCGTTGACCTTTGGTCTTGTGACGTCAGTAGATGATACAAGTACTATAACACTTTGACCCATTTATGTCCTGATAAAGATAGCTGTAATAACCATGTTTGTCTGTAGACATCGTTGACCTTTGGTCCTATGACGCCGGTAGTGGATATAGATATAACAGTTGCTTGTTTTTTTGTTGTTGTTTTCGATGGTCTCTGCGTCATTGTTTACTCCTTGAGTTACGAATTGTACCGGATTGCTGTTTTATAACAAAATTGTATTGGGCTTAGGTTTGTGTGGTAGGAAGGGTATACGTCCTTCAGATTTGACTCATTTTTATATATATTTATTCTATAAGTTGTTATCTCTCTCTCTCTCTCTCTCTCTCTCTCTCTCTCTCTCTCTCTCTCTCTCTCTCTCTCTATATATATATATATATATATATATATATATATATTATATATATATCTATATCTATATCTATATCTATATCTATATATATATTATATATATATATATATATATATATATTATATAGTATATATATATATGGCGCATTAAAGTGTACTGCAGATTTTTGTTTATAATGAGGTTTGCTCTCCGTAATATATATAATATTTATATATTTATATATATGCGTATTATTGGTATTTAGGCATTATATTTATATATGTTCAGTGTTTCCTAATGATTCACAGTGGTCAACCATGCCTTTATGACAACTGTAAAAAAAATTTATATATTATATATATATATATATATATTTATATATATATTCTTTCAATTTATAGATAGATATACTTCTTAACTGAGGCAAGGAAAACCCGACCCCATTGCATATATAATGATAACTATTTTATTTATGTCTTAAGTTAACCAAATATCAGAACCCCATCCCCCCTTTTCCATATAGCTTTCTAATGAACCTCAAAGAGATTAAAAATATAATTTCTTTTCCTTTTTTTTCCCCTTGCCTTTCTTTGCTGTGGTGAGGGAAGGGAAGCTCGGGAAACCAGCGTCATTAGAGAGAGGAGAGAGAGAGAGAGATGAGAGAGAGAGAGATAGAGAGAGATAGAGGAGAGAGGGGGGGGGGGGGACATTATGCTAAGTTGCCCCTGAGGGGCTTTAGGTTTCTTTGAGGTTTGTGTTACTGAACTATCATTATGGTATTGGTTGAAAGTTGTGAGGAGATTCGTTGATTACCGAGAGAATTTTAGTTTACCATTGTTATCATTACTGTTATAGTTGTTTTTGTTGAATGGAATGTACAACACTAAGGAAAATTTGGTTTTATTTTCGAGAGAATAAACAGTTTGAGTAAAATTACTTTTATTTATTATTTTATTATTATTAATTATTATATTATTATTATTATATTATTATTATTATTAATTTTAATTTTATTATTATTTCATTGAATTACTTAATCGTTTACAATGCTTTAGGAAAGTTTGATTTTATTACCGGTAGTTTCAGTTGAATTATTATTATTATTATTATTATTATTATTATTATTTTTTTTTTTTTTTTTTGCTCTATTACAGTCCTCCAATTCGACTGGGTGGTATTTATAGTGTGGGGTTCCGGGTTGCATCCTGCCTCCTTAGGAGTCCATCACTTTTCTTACTATGTGCCCCGTTTCTAGGATCACACTCTTCTGCATGAGTCCTGGAGCTACTTCAGCCTCTAGTTTTTTTCCAGATTCCTTTTCAGGGATCTTGGGATCGTGCCTAGTGCTCCTATGATTATGGGTACGTTTTCCACTGGCATATCCCATATCCTTCTTATTTCTATTTTCAGGTCTTGATACTTAGCCATTTTTTCCCTTTCTTTCTCTTCAACTCTGGTGTCCCATGGTATTATTATTATTATTATTTATTATTGTTATTATTTATTTATTATTATTATTATTATTGTATTATTATGATAATAATAATAATACCATATAACATTACCTTATTATTTACAGTACTTCAGAAATTACAGTTACATATCAACCTGGTTACAGGAATCTTCATTGGAGAGCGGTTTACAAACGTCTTATAAATAATTCAAACATCTAATTATATTATTCTTTCTAACGTATTAATATTATATATATATATATATATATATATATATATATATATATATATATATTACATCTAAATTTTGAACTGTTCCCCTCCAAAGGAGATAGATCACTTTCTATTTCCACTTTCATTTACGGAGACAATGGTCAGGCGTGCCTCCAGCTGCTAATTATTCTTGCCGTCACTGCTATCTATTTACTCTTAAGGTCTGCTTACTCTTATGCTATAATGTCTTGTTTGCTCATTTGCTCGCTCTGATCTGGTGAACTTCCTTCTGCTTACTGGAATCTGATAAACTCCTTTCTTCACTGTTTTGTTTCTTAATTATACCTAAGAATTTTATCTGTTTTTTATTTACTTATCTGATTATATACTTAATTATTAATTTTGAAATGTGGTTCCAACGCTTGAGAAGTTATTAAGGCCACTTTTTTTTTTTTTTAAAGAGGGCGAATAGTTTGGAAGAAGGACAATTGAAATCATTCGATTCTGTTAAGGGGGGACTTGAGTTGCATGCGTATCATGAGCAGTAATGCTTGATGGAGCCTGGAACACACACACACACACACATATATATTATATATATATTATATATTATATATATATACGTATAATATTATATATATATATATATATATATATATATATATATACAGCATAAATTAATATATATAATAAATCTCTCTCTCTCTCTCTCTCTCATCTCTCTCTCTCTCTCTCTCTCTCTCTCTCTCTCTCTATATATATATATATATATATAGTATATATATATATATATATATATATATATATATATATATATATATATATATATATATTATATATATATAATATATATATATATATATATATATATATTTTATATATATATATATATAATATATATATATATATTATCTATAAACGTATATATATATATATATATATATAGGACAACTAAGGCTGATAAATAGGAAAATGGGGCTCTATGAAAATCTCTATTGAACTATATTTGTTTGCAATTTACCTCCCTGTGTTAAACCCCATTTTCTCCCCTTAATATTTGCTTAATACGAAAAACACACTAAAAATACACCCACAAGGGCAACTGTGTGAATACCTGATTAAGTGTTTTATTAAGTCCCCAGCTATCTGGCGTCGCAACTTTCAGGGTTGTGCGAGCGAATAATTGAGAGAGCTTACGCACCTGCGGTTTCCGGGAATTATGGTTGGTTGATGAGAGGGTGCAGTGCTACCATACAATTTCATAATTTTTTTTTCTCTCTCTTAATGTGATTCCGGTCTCTCTCTCTCTCTCTCTCTCTCTCTCTCTCTCTCTCTCTCTGTTATTATCTAATCTGTCTAATATAACAATATATTTCGTAATTATTTCTTCGTATCGTAAAATATTGTCTGATCAAACTTTCTCTCTCTCTCTCTCTCTCTCTCTCTCTCTCTCTCTCTCTCTCTCTCTCTCTCTCTCTCTCTCTCTAATATAACTTGATGCCTGAGTAATTATTTCTTCGTAGGGTAAAACACTGTCTGCTGAACTCTCTCTCTCTCTCTCTCTCTCTCTCTCTCTGTTATTATTTAATCTGTCTGATGTAACAACATATCTCATAATTATTTCTTCGTATTGTAAAATATTGTTAGATCAAAATTTCTCTCTCTCACTCTCTCTCTCATCTTGCTTACATATCTCGTAATTATTTCTTCGTAGTATGGTTGAATACTGTCGGATAAAGATTTCCCCTCTCTCTCTCTCCTCTCTCTCTCTCTCTCTCTCTCTCTCTCTCATATAACTTAATGTCTAGTAATTTATTTCCTTTGCGTATGGGTAAACAACTGTTCTGCTGCAACTCTCTCTCTCTTCCATCTCTCTCTCTCTTAACCTCGCCTCTCTCTCTCTCTCTCTCTCTCTCTAGCATATATATCTCGCAATTATTTCTTCGTGGTTTGGTAACATACTGTCTAATAAAGATTCTCTCTTTCTCTCGCTCTCTCGCTCTCTCTCTCTCTCTCTCTCTCAAATATTTACGAGCTATAAAAGGAAATCTTGAGACTACATATCTCGAAAGCGACCTTCTTGTTGATTGATCAATCTTGATTTATGTCTTTTTTTAAAATTTGTTCTTTTATTTTTGAATTTTTATTCTGCAAGTCATTCTCACGAGCGGTTTCGAAAAGGTTGCTCTCTCGGTCATGTAGATCACTGATGCTGCTCTCTCTCTCTCTCTCTCTCTCTCTCTCTCTCTCTCTCTCTCTCTCTCTCTATCTCTCTCTCGTGTGCGAGGCAATGACATGCTTTAAATTTATGGTTATTTTTTCTAGTTGGGTGAGTGTGTCTTATGTGACATGCCATTTTGTTTTAGTGCTGTGTGTTTTATTCATTTGTGAACTATACTCAGTTTTTTTTTCATCTGTCCATCCGCCTATGGTGTTTGTGTATGGTAACACTGCGTCCCGGTAAATAGTTACGCTGTGTGTAAGTGTTAGGTTAAATAAAAGGATATCTGGGTGTACATTTGCAACTGAAAAGTGTTTTAATAATTTACTGTATGCGAATTACACCGTTAACATTCGAAATAGGATATTATTATGATTGTTGAATGTGAGCTGAATGTAACTATCTAAAGACCGGGACGCAGTGTTACCATGCGAAAACACCACAGGCGGATGGACTGATGGAAAAAAACAGAGTATAGTGAATAAATGGAATGAATGAGTATGAGTGGGTTATTACATTCTTGAATCTTGTGTGTGTTACGCGTATGTGTTTCATATATAATATATGAATTATTATATATTATTATATTTAATATTATATATCTAATAGTATATATATTATTTATTATTTATATTATATATATTATAGTTTACATAATTATATTATATATTATATATATAAATATAATTATATTTATCTTATATATATATAGTACATATAAGATATATTTATTATTATATTATTTTATATTATATTATATGTAAATGTTACATAATATATTATATTATCTATATTATTAATTATTATTTATATATATAGTATACAACACATAATGGCCTAATAAATATACATATATAATTTATATACAATATATTCTATCATCTAGTATATCTATCTATATATAGCTATATATTATATATCTATTATATCTATTATCTATCTCTATATACTATATTATCTTTATATATCTATCTATTATAATTATGTTATAAATATCTATCTATAATATATATATATATATATATACTACATAGTCTATTGTATTGTAGAATTTTTTTTGTAGGATTCCTTATTCCTATCAAGCTTAACCCACGTATTTTTCAATACCGGTACTCCGTAATACCACACATCACAAGGACGTCCTTTCGTCAACGAAGTATTTCCTTCCTCTTTGGTAATTCATTCTTATAAACAAGCAGTGCAATGAGGGTTTCGTAACACTACCTTTTGTTTTTGGTTAGCGTCGTGGTTTCCAGCTTTGCATTTGCATCAAGGCACGTGTGCATTTTGAAAGTCTCTCTCTCTCTCTCTCTCTCTCTCTCTCTCTCTCTCTCTATATATATATATATATATATATATTATATATGTATGAATAATTGTCACATCAAACCGTGATTTATTTATATATCATTCGAGCTACAAATTACTTTAATATCTAAATTCACTCTACCTCGGAATCGATATATTTTCATATATGTACCGAAGGGGAAGTTTTTTAGTTGATAATAATTTCGTCCCCACATGGGATCGAACCACCGTCCAAGTGGAAGGGAACGAAATCAGGACGCAGTGACGCTATCAAGTCAGCTAACAGAGACGCTATAAGTTTATATCGATTCTGACCTTACAAATCACCCTCGAACTCGGTGTATTCGTAATTAGAATCGATATGAAACCCCGTCTACCATGTTAGCCAATTCGAGCGTTTGCCACACGTAGCCTTGTTATGAATAATTATCACATCAAACCGTGATTCATTTATATATCATTCGAGCTACAAATGTCCTTTAATATCTAAATTCACTCTACCTCGGAATTGATATATTTTCATATATGACTTGATAGCATCACTGGGTCCTGATTTCGTTCCCGTCCACTTGGACGGTGGTTCGATCCCATGTGGGGACGAAATTATTATCAACTAAAAAAATTCCCCTTCGGTACATATATGAAAATATATCAATTCCGATGTAGAGTGAATTTAGATATTAAAGGACTATTTGTAACTCGAATGAATATATATATAATATATATATATATATATATATATATATATATATATTTAATATACATACACATTTATATATACTTATGAATGTATATACTATATGTAATTATACACGCGCGCTCGCGCACACACACACACACACACACACACACACATATATATATATATATATATATATGTGTGTGTGTGTGTGTGTGTGTGTGTGTGTGTAGTATATATATATATATATATATATATATATATATATATATATACACACATTTATATATTCATAATGAATGTATATACTATGTGTATTATATACACATATATATATATATATCATATTCACACACACCCAAATAAAAGGAAAGGTATACTTGTCCTGCCAAACATAAATATAGATGAAGACGCGAGGACACTACAATATGGCTGTCCTATAACTTTCATTTTCATCTAATTCTTCCTTTTTATCTGTCGTACTTATCCAGATACAAATGCGGTTGAATATCTTTTGTTTTTGTGCTCTTCGCAACAGGAGCTGCAATGCTGGATGAGTAGAGAGAGAGAGAGAGAGAGAGAGAGAGAGAGAGAGAGAGAGAGAGATTGGATTTTGATGGTTAACAGACTATTGAATTCTTGCATCATATTAGATTATTTGCTTCTTTGCTTCTTTGCTTTTTATATATTATTATTATTATTATTATTATTATTATTATTATTATTATTATTATTATTATTATTATTATTATCGTAGATGTTACATTTTCTGTCAGTATCAACATAGTTATTAATATTTATCATGATTCGCATTATCATATTACTCGGAATTTCCTTTCGACGCACAATGCTCTCTCTCTCTCTCTCTCTCTCTCTCCTCTCGTCTCTCTCTCTCTCTCTCTCTCTCTCTCTCTCTCTCAGAGAAGTAAGTTTTTTTGTAGAAATTGCTACAAATTGATCTCTCTTGGAAATTAATCTTAGTGATCGCAAATATATATAGTATATATATATATAATAAATATATATATATATATAATATATATATATATATAATAATATCATTATATACAATATATATTATATATTCGACATTACTCAACTCCATTTTACTTTCATTAGCGCTTAAATAACTTAATGAACCACTACTGACAGTATAATGACACTCATTTATTCACTATCATTCACTACGAGTGTGTCTCGATTATACACGAGGATGACAATACACACTCACTTATCGGTACATACATACATACATACACACGTTCGCAGGATGAAAATACACACTGAAATCTCTCCATTTTTTTGTACTGACATACATACATGCATGCATACATCCGTTTATACATACTGATACACATATTCGTTGGGTGAAAATACATATTCACTCCTCAGTGTTCTTCCGAACTGACATAGATACATACATGCATACATTTTTAAGATTAAAATTCACATACAGTTCTCTCCGTTCGTTCGTACTGACATACATATATACATAGTACATACATTTGCAGGATGGATGAAAATTCGCATGTAAATTTCTCAGTTCTCTCATACATACATACATGCATACATTCTCAAGATTAAAATGCACATACAGTTCTCTCCGTTCATTCTTACGGACATACATACATACATACACACATACATACATTTGCTGGATGAAAATACGCAGGCAAATTTCTCTGTTCTTTTATACATGCATACATACATTTTCAGGATTAAAATGCACACTCAGTTATCTCCTTTATTTCTTACTTACATACATACATACATTCACATGTTCACACACACATACACACGCACATACGCGTACAAAGAAAATGGAGGTGCCTGCATTTGCTCAATGTTCATAAACGAGCGAAATTGGATTATTACATTTGATTGAATGACGCAGAGGTGAAAAAGTCTTGAGTGATTGCGTCACTGAAGATGAAAGTACTTACTGATAATACGATTATGCTTACTAGCTATGTTAGAGAGAAAGTGCTCTAGATTTAGAGAGAGAAAATTTACTGGTATTAGGGGAGGAATATATAGGCTTTCATTTTCTTCTGTTATGTCTGTTGTTTACATATAAGTATTTAGGGGACAATATCTCTTTCATTGGCTTCTTTAAGTGAAAGTTGTATCAGTTAAGATGTTATTGTGATATGAAATGGTCTGCAGTGTTGATTTATATCCTTTAAATATTGAGATGATTTCCCTCTTCTAATTGTATTAGTGTTGTTGCTATCAATGTTATCAAACGTATTTTTATACAGTATAATTTTTTTCTCCAGTTCTAATTGTATCTGTTGGAAACATTATATCATTCCCCTGAAACGGTCTGCAGTCTTTATTTGCATTCTTTAAAAATATAGATGATTTTCCTCATCCATTCTTATCAGTATTATTGCTATGAATTCTATCAAACTTATTTTTTATATTGTATCTTTATTTTCTTATGTGCTAATTGTTGGAAACGTTATCATTCCCCTTCCTTTTTTCCCCGAGCATTGTCTCATCGCCTGTGACAGTCCAAACATGCCACCCAATTTCCATTGTTGCATTTCTTATTGCCTTTATTTATGGTGACCTTTCGCGTCAACAGGTGGCAGCAGCATCTGTCTCTGCGGCGGCTGCGTCCCACTAAGTGCCAGCGACATGGTCGGGGCATACACGACACTGCCACCGGCCGTGGCTGCCACAGTGCCACGTCGGACAGTGTTAAGGGACTCTTGGATCAGGCACCAGCCTCCGGACTCTCCCGAACCTTCCTCTGCAGCCGCTTCTGCTGCCCCGTCGACGACGGCCTCTCTTCCTTCGTCTTCGCCGCCCCCTCCGATGACCCCGAGAACGCCCCCGAAGCCCCTGAAGCTGGGGGAACTGCGACAGAGATGGGACACCCCCAGACCGACGTCTGTAGTCTTGACGACCTACAGCCCGCCGAACACCTCGGAGGAGTTGCAGGGCATCAGCGGGAGGGTGTCGAAAGCCAAGGCCTTCTTCGAGTCCGGCCCCCTGCAGGAGCGGGAGGAGATCAAGACGAAGCCGCCCTTGCAACTTCCCTTCCAGCAAGACGAAACGCCCACCGATACGATCGTCAGCTACCGAGTGAAGAATCCCTTACGAATCTCGCCGACACCGAAGCCTAGGCGGCTGAGGAATACCATCAGCACCTTCCCGAAATGGGTCTCGGAGGACGACTCGAAAACGAAAGACCACGACGTCGCGGTCGCAGAAGAGGACGTCGTAACCGCGGCCGTATCGTCGTCGTCGCCTCCGACGACGGCGGCGGCTTCCGCAGAAGCGGATTCCTCTGGCATCGAGATAACGTGCGTCAAACCGTCTTACTACCGAAGGCGGTACGGCACAGTGACGGGTCTCATCATAGATCGGACGGACATAGAGGACGTCCTTCGGAAGAGGCTGGCAGAGGACCGTAACTTGTACGGCGAAGGCGCGGCAAGCGTTGCGGTTCGAAGTGGACATTCTTATGGCCCCGTTGATGATGATGATGACTTTGACGGTGGTGGTCAAGATGATGAGGTCGGTGATGGTGATGCGAATTTTGTTTGTGGTGGAGGGGGAGAAGAAGGAGGAGGAGGAGGAAGTGGTGGAGTTAGTGGCGACGATTACTCCCTCAGCGACGCCGATTCGCAAACGGCGACGGTCATAGCGGCTGTTGATTTTGACTGCGGGACCGGTACTAGCAGCAGCAACAGCAACAGCAACAGCAGGAACAGCAGCAGCAGCGACGATGATGAGATTCACACAGCAAGGAGAGTAGCTGTGGTGGTCTCGGCGGGCGAGAGCTCCACCAGCCAGGAGCAAGAAGAGCAAGAAGAAGAAGAACAGCACCGCCAGGACTCGGTTAGTTGGGGCCGGGACGCCGCGTGGAACAGACATACCTGTACCTCTCCATCCCAAGGCCCCTTTCCCTCGTGCCGCCGCCGTTGGGACTACACACAGACGTCGTACGCGAATACTTCTACGTTCTCCTGCGGCTGGGGCGTCGTCTCCTCCTCCTCGTCTTCTGCTGCTGCTGTCGCTGCCGAAGAGGAGGCAGAAGGAACACACAGTGAGTGCCAGGGTAGTAGTGCCTCGGAGGGCCATGCCTCGCCTTCGTCGGCGGCGTCGTCGAAGGCTATGATCGTCCTACCGCAAGAGGATGCTGCCGGGAAGGTGCAGGCGGCTGCTGCAGCTACAGCTACAGCCGCCCCGAGGGTGGTAGCCGCCTGCATCAAGTCCTACCACGACATCCCGGAGGAGCTCTTCAACAGCTTGCAGGAGAGCTCGGTCGACCCGCAATCACCGTCGTCATCGTCACCCTCACCCCCTCCGCCCCCACCTCCTTCGTCGCCTCCTCCCTCAGGCAAAAATGCCAGCAGTAGTAGTAGCACGTCGCTGGTCCCTACCCCCGCGCCCCGGGGCAGCGAGTGGAAGACCATGCAGGAAGCCCGGAAGGCCCTGCTCATGGGCGAAGTGAGCGATGCAGACACCGAAGAAGAGGAAGAGGTGGGCAGCGAGGTTGAATTGGGCGGCGTCGCCTCCACCAGCGACTACCACACCAGCGAAGGTCGTGGGTCGTCGCTCTCAGGAGCTAGCGACGACCACCATAGGCATGACGGCGGCCATGACAGCCACCAACCCAATCAGGCCAAGAACGACCATGTTTATTACTACAACAACAACAACAGCTACCATACAGACTCTAAAGGTAAGTTAATGTGCAGCCATTCTTTTTCGCGCTGGGACAGGATAGGGTTAAGGGGTGGGAGGGAGGGAGGGGGAAGGGAGAAGACGGATGCTAGGGGGTAGGGGGAAGAAGTGGGGGCAAAGGACATCTTTTATTGCCAGTGATTTTCTAAAGGGGAGCAATTATGTCCTTCAGTCTGCTTTCATTGTCAGTACTTCAATTGTGGTTTTAGGAGGGTCCTCTCTCTCTCTCTCTCTCTCTCTCTCTCTCTCTCTCTCTCTCTCTCTCTCTCTCCATTCCGTCGTGGAAAACGGAGTATGAATGAAAGTCGGAGATGCGTTCTGGCATCATCTTGAATTGTTGGGAGAAA
The DNA here is from genome assembly GCF_015104395.2 of Macrobrachium nipponense. Classification (NCBI taxonomy): domain Eukaryota; kingdom Metazoa; phylum Arthropoda; class Malacostraca; order Decapoda; family Palaemonidae; genus Macrobrachium; species Macrobrachium nipponense. The sequence continues at coordinate 60,714,159 of NC_061094.1, forward strand.
TGAGAAGTTACTTTGATGGGCATTTTGTTATGATTAATCTTTTTTATACCCATTAAGTTCCCTTTAGAATAGTAATTAAGATAGTATCGGAACTTCCCAAGTTCAAGCGAAGGTGTAATACGTTACTACACTAATACTGTTCTCCTTGCATTGTAATACATTCTTATCTGTTTGTTATTTTATTTTATTTTATTTTATTTATTTAAAAAAAAAAAATTTTTTTAAGGGTCTCTTTCTGTTTCACCCTTTACTTTGTCATACTTTTTCCTGATGAACACCGTATTCTTTGGAAGCATGAATTTGAAGTCAGTGGCACCTGTGGGCCTCGTCCATGTGAATAGGTTTCGTCTTCTGAATAATAATAATAATAATTGATTTAGGCTAGTTTAGCTTAAGCTTTTGGGTTCCACGAAAGTTTTAAGCAAGAGCCTGTGCTTATTTTCTCCCAGATTAAGTCTTCTGTAGAATATGAATTTATGAATCGTATTTAGACGTTTACTATTCAAGTCTTTTATTAAGATGTATAAAAAGTGTATAGAGTAATTATAATTGATTAATGAACCGTATTTGGAATGTTCTACTCACCTCTTTTCATTAGATGTTATCAAAATCTCTAGAACAACACTCCGTAGGAGCGCAGTGCGCTCAGTGCACCTCATTCGGTGCAATGCAGGCATTACTTAAGGTTCTTTGCAGCGTCCCTTCGGCCCCTAGCTGCAACTTCTTTCATTCCTTTTACTGTACCTCCGTTCATATTCTTTCTTCAGTCTTATTGTCCACCCTCTCCTAACTATTGTTTCATAGTGCAACTGCATCGAGGTTTTCCTCCTGTAACATCTTTCAAACCTTTTACTGTCAATTTTCGTTTCGGCGCTGAATGTCCTTAGTTGCCCCAGTGCTTGGCATAATGCCAAAAAATCGACGTAGATGAAATCTACAACAACAAGGGCTCAAACAGAGACGCCCCCAGAAAACGAAAGTGGAATGTCGAGCTTAAATTGTCAGCTCATCTGATCAACTTCGCTTGGAGACCGAACCGCCCAGGACCCCCTGGAACCTCCTACGTAAACCTTCTTGAAGAAGAGCAGCATTTGTATCAAAACAAAACCGGTCCACTTGGATTCCGAATCTAATAATAGCGTTGGATTCTACTTCTGAAGGTTCAGTAGCCTTTTGATTGTGCAGTCTAAAGGATTCGATCTTTGTTTTTTAATGGATTCGATCTTTTCTTTTAAGAATTCGTCTTTGTTTTTTAATGGATTCGATCTTTTTTTTTAAGAATTCGTCTTTGTTTTTTAATGGATTCGATATTTTTTTTAAGAATTCGTCTTTGTTTTTTAATGGATTCGATATTTTTTTTAAGAATTCGTCGTTGTTTTTTAATGGATTCGATTTTTTTAAAGAATTCATCTTTGTTTTTTAATGGAATCGAGCTTTTTTTTTTCCCCAGGGATGATCACCTATGAATGTTAAGCGTCGTTGGTACATAGGCTCTCTTCACATATGTACTTATACTTTTATTATTATTACTATTATTATTATTAGTTCTATTATTATTATTATTATTATTATTATTATTATTTTATTATTATGATGTAATAAAAGTTCACAATTATACAGTAAACTGTATTACTATGTAAAATATAGTTTGCAATATTATTGTGGAATTTTTTTTTTTATTACACAAATTGTTTTTCTCGAGTTTGTGAATTTCTTAGCACTATTATTATTATTATTATTATTATTATTATTATTATTATTATTATTATTATTATTATTATGGGTTAGAATAGCAGTGAGTTACAATGGGGCTTGAAAAGTAAATTGGAGTGAGTGAAGGACCATGCAGTGTTAAGTACTACTGATGATAGTTCAGAAACGCGATCGCCGTGAGAGAGAGAGAGAGAGAGAGAGAGAGAGAGAGAGAGAGAGATACACCAGACGAACTGTCTCACTCCAAGAGAGAGAAAGAGAGATAATGGGAGATAGATGAATATCGCCTAAATAATTTCCACTCCAGAGAGAGAGAGAGAGAGAGAGAGAGAGAGAGATCAGAATCAGAATCAGGCAGACTCGCAGGAAGAGAAGACTTCTGGGAAAGTGGATCAGTAAACCCGAAGCGCTCAGCACGGGCAGCTTCCAAAACATTTGAAGGTCAGTCCTCCCTTATACTCTCGGGTTTTGAAAAAAAAAAAAACTTGAGGATGATTGTTGTTGGACGTTCTTGGCATTGTTTCTTAAGCGATGTCAGCAAAAAAAAAAAAACTGTTGCAAGAGTTTTCCGGGGTTGTGGCGATGTCGAGTGGACACGCGCGCACGCGTAGGCACATACAAACATACACATACATGGCATACACACACAAACACGTTTATGTATATGTACGGGCGAGTGTATTTGCACCCTCTAATATCTTGCCTTTCTCGAAGCACTCTTGAACAAATAAAACTCACAAGAGGCACTTAATGTTCCCACGGCAATGTCTGAATGTCTGACCAGCCTTGATATTTAATGAATGAAAATTATTATTATTATTATTATTAATATAATTATATTAAGGACGAGAATATCGCAGATCTGGTGTCGCCAAATTGTCTTTAACCGTGGGAAATTGCTGACGTCATGCTATTGTTACGGGGCCATTTTTAGGAAGCGTGTGATTTTATGATATATGATTTTATATATATATATATATATTATATATATATATATATATATATATATTATATATATATTGTGTGTATGTAGAGAGAAAATATGTATGCAGATTGCGTTGTAAATTATTGACTACCAGTTGCAAACTATGTGCATATAGTATAACGTTTATATTATTGCAATAAAAATGTTCATGAGGTGAGGATTCATGTTAATGTAGTTATTTATTTGTGTAGTTATTTAGTTAATAACTTCCTTAATAAGTTTGTAAATCTAGAGACTTTCATCCTCCGGTAAATACCTGCTCATTTCTCTGGGCTTGGGGATTTACCGAAAGCGTAATCTCCTATGGTCGAGTGGAGACCGACTGACATCGCCTTCGTTATTATATTTGCCATGGAAAGTTGTATATTTCCGATGGCTGGCTGGGTGTGTATGTGTTTGTGAGCGTGAGTTTGTGTGTGTGTGTGTGTGTGTGTGTATGCGCCTCTTGGATACAAGTTTTATTCGTAGAGAACGAACAACAGATGGAATAGAGAGGCATTTCAACCGAGCATTGATTTTCCTCTTGTAGGTATTAGCTTTCTCTGATTGTTCACGCGTTTCTGTTTGTTGTTAAACTTTGACGGGGGTGTGGGCGGGGCCGGGGTTTGAAATTGATGTATGATGTATTTAATTTAGAGTCGGTGCAATGAAAGTTTTGTTTGTCAATTGGACTTTGGTCTTTGTTGTGCGTTATTTATTTTCCTTTCATTTTTTATATAAAATATTTTTTCTTTGTTTCTTATGGATGATTTCCTTTCTTCATTTAGTTTACTTTTATATATATACCGAAAATCGAAACGAAAATCTATTATGAAATTTTTGAAATTACTTTAAAAAAAAAGAAGTGTGTGTGAATGCTTTGGTTTCTTAAAATAAAAGAGATTGCATTTACGTTTGATGAAACCAGATTCAAAATACCCTTCATTAGAGTACTATCACTACCGCTGCTACTACTAATACTACTACTGTCGCAAATCACGGCAACAACAGACATAAATTATTTGAAACTTTATGAATAATACATTCGTTGAATTGGGGTCTGGAAGGGAAAATAGGGCACTAAATCCAAAAGATTTCAAAAGATATTAATTTAGCACTTTATATATAATATATTAATTTAAATGGCAAGGGACACAAAAATTAAAAGTTAGAAAAGGTTTTAATTTAACTATATATATATTTTTATTTATATATATAGATATCTTATATATATATATAATAGATATATATATATATATATATATGTGTGTGTGTGTGTGTGTGTAAAAGTTTGATTAGGAACTGGACGCGATAATTAAGGCGCAAATTCCAAAAGGTTGTAAAAGATATTAATTTTAACACTTTACATGTATGTTCGTTTTAATTAGGAACGGGACGCGAAAATTATTTCTTTCCAAAAAGGTTTAAAAGAAAGTAGAAACCTTTTTTTTCTCACCGGAAGAGGTCACCGAGTAAGCCTGGGAACTTCACGCCTTTTCTCTCTCTCTCTCTCTCTCTCTCTCTCTCTCTCTCTCTCTCTCTGACCAGTCCATCTCCCATTTTCTGCTCTCCTCTGGAAAGTAGGCCGTGACATTTAGATTTATCTACGTGATAGGAGGAGGAAGAGATTAGCGCGTACGCACGCACACGACACCACACACACCCACCCACCCACCCACCCACCCACCCACCCACCCCACACACACACACACACACATATATATATATATATATATATATATATATATATAGTATATGAATAAAGTTCAGCTAATAATTGCTTTATTATCATATTTTTGTTTTACGTCATGCCGTAATTGTATCACTCTCCTCTCAACTAATGAACCAGCGTTCGATCCCCGGAGCGGTTGAGGAAATAGCCAATTTCTCTATGCAGTGTGCAGTGAGTGACCTAAAGACTTGAATTTATGTACGTGGTTGGTAGTCGACTGTTATGGGTCGCAGTTGCGGTGGAGAGAGAAAATAAGAAAAGTGAGTGATCTAAGATTGGTCAGAAATGGAAACCACCTCATAATTCATAACAACAGGAAAGCCTCGATGAGGTAATCCTCACCCGACAGAGGAGGCCAGAATAAGAGGTTATCTCGAATTGTCGCCCGCATATCTGCTACCCAAACTCCTCCTTGTCTTTCTACGGGTTCCTACAAATTCCTTTCTCTTCTTAAACCCATTTTTATCTCCTTTCTTTCTTCTTTCTTTCTCCTTCTCCATCAGGCATTGTCCGTTCCCTTAATGCTTTTGTAGTAGTCTTTTGTTCTTGTCCCTTTTGTCACGGTGGTTGGTTGACCTCGTCTTTTCTTTCAAATAACCCTGTCCTCCCCCCCCACCCCCCCAACCCCCCTCTTCTCCTCCTCCCCCCTTTCCCTACACCGTTCCGTCTTCTTTCCTCACCGCCTGGGACTTTTCCCTCACTTACGATGTTGTCCTTTCTCTCCCGTTACTTGGTGTTGCTCATACCCTGAGGAACACATTTTCCCCTTCCACACTTGATCAAGGCTCTCTCTCTCTCTCTCTCTCTCTCTCTCTCTCTCTCTCATTTACCCCTTGATGCACCTTTTTCCTTTTTACCTCAGATCAAGGCCCTCTCTCTCTCTCTCTCTCTCTCTCTCTCTCTCTCTCTCTCTCTCTCTCTCAATTACCCCAGATGCACCTTTTTCCTTTCTAGCTCAGATCAAGGCTCTCTCTCTCTCTCTCTCTCTCTCATTCGATTTGCGTAATCATGATACGATTCCCTTGACAGGCACAATAAGCATATTACGAGATGTTGTGCAGGGGAGGAATTTTAGGAAATGAGGTATTATCCCTCAGCCTGGGTTATTATATTGGCAAACTCCCCCTGTGGCATTGTTTAGAATTTCCCGGCAGTGTATTGTAAATCCGCATTTCTAATCATTATTTTAGCATTAAAGTATTGGAACTGGTTAACGCTTGAGGTTCCAATCTTGTAAGCAGTTACCACCAGTCTAACCAAGGCCAAAGGCTCGTAGTTCGTAGAGTTTGAGCTCTTCGACGTTGTAAACGTTTTAGGAACTTGTCATTTTGGGTGAAAAAGTTAGGTATATCTTACTTTAACCAGACCACTGAGCTTATTAACAGCTCTCCTAGGGCTGGCCAGAAGGATTATATATTTTTTTACGTGGCTAGAACCCAATTGGTTACCAAGCAACGGGACCTACAGATTATTGTGGGATCCGAACCACATTATATCGAGAAATGAATTTCTAATCACCAGAAATAAATTCCTCTGATTCCGCGTATTACAGGGGCAAGAAGGAAGCTTAATGTGCTAACATTACTAACACACTCCCAGTTCTGATCTATTAGGGCAATTATGATTGAACTTAGCACAGCTATGTATTTATCTCTGACCTTAAATTTTCTTGTTAGGGTCGTTATCGAATGGCAAAGAAATCTTATCGATTTTGGCTCATTTTTGGAAAAGTAGTAGTGCGGATATCCTCGCGATAACGAAAGAGATAAGGTTGGAGCTGTTGAGTAGAACTACTTGGGAAATATACTATGTACTGTACCATTAACTGAAGGGGTAACAAAATGGAGAGGTGGGTAGGAGTAGTATAGAGGTGAGGGTACATTTCAAGATCGGAGCAGAATATTTTTAGATGGTTAGGTAGTGTGGAAAGGATGGAGGATAATATGTTGGTTTTATAAAGAAAGGGTCTTATTATTCAGGGAGGACTCTTGTGCTCCTTGGATATTATATATATATATTATATATATATATCTATATATTATCTATATATATATAGTATATATATATATATATATATTAATACATATGCTGTATGACTTTTTATAAATGGTTTTTGCTGATACCTACTTACTGTCCTAATGGAATTCCTTTCTCTCTCTCTCTCTCTCTCTCTCTCTCTCTCTCTCTCTCTCTCTCTCTCTCTCTCTAAAACGCTGCTGACAACACGAACAGATACACACATATATACGTTAGATTTATATATGAGCTCAATTCAAACCATGTGTAATGATGTAAAGAGATAACATAGAATTAGGGTTGAGTACGGTATGGTACATTCTGCGATAGAACATCTTAGCCTTTAATCGTTAAGCACCGAAAGAAGGATACATTAAATCTATATAAACATAGTACTTTATTATGGAAGAACAAAGACAAAATATGAAAAAGCTGTTTTTATTTTATTTTATTTTTTTACGCGTTTATATCCGACCCCCAAACATTTGAAGTGGATCATGTTTAAAACAAGGAGACACTCCTCGATAAAGGTGAGATCACTGCATCCGAGTAGTCTCTCTCTCTCTCTCTCTCTCTCTCTCTCTCTCTCTCTCTCCCCACTTGTGAGAGCGAAAGGTTAAAGGGTGGAATTGAGTGTCGAGTCTAGTGGGAAATACCTTGAGAAATTAAGTTCACTTGGTCAGAGGACTTGAGAGTTTCCTAGAAAAAGCTGCTGAAGTCTCTCTCTCTCTCTCTCTCTCTCTCTCTCTCTCTCTCTCTCTCTCTCATTCACTAGCACAACGAGAAAATGAGTGTATAGTCTAAGGCTACCTGCAGCATCGTTTTCTTTGTAATACTATTATACTACATATTTGGAGCCAAGTATTTGTCATGTACCCGTTTCCAGATCTGGATTAAATTGTTATTGAAAATTGCAACAAGCTTTCGCAGTCAAGCATTGGCAACAATGGGTTAAAATGAGACCCGAAAGCAAGTAAAAGAAAGTAGCAGAAAGAATCGTATTATACACGAACTCTCCAAGACGAAAAGCTCCCGTATGACGTCACCCGTCTCTCGGTATGTAAACAAACCTCGATTGCCTCCTAAAATATCGACCGAGTATAATTGTAACATAGGCTGACGCACTTGAGGGGAACTCTGTTTGTATAAACCTCATGGCGCCTTTGAAGTTGTTGTTTGGAGTTGAATGACGATTGGCTTTCGAAAGTGTAGTTTAGAAGACTAAACAGAAGGATTTTCATGTTGGACAAATGTGTTGAAATGAGGTACCTCCAGTAGAACTAAACGAGTTTGTTGAATCAATCAATAAACGGTCGAATTATTTAGAGGGTAAGTTAGTTGAATCAATCAATAAACTGTAGATTTATTTAGAGATTGCATAACCTGATTCAAGCATTGGGGTACCCTTATTTCTCTGGTTTGAGTTCTCTCGACACGGAGTTGTATTCATTGTAGTATGATGAATAGTAAGGATGGATAACAGGGCAATAGTATTCATCATTGAATCATAATGTCTGTAGGTTTCATTGGGCTAATAAGGTCAAGTTATCTCTCTCTCTCTCTCATTTCGTCGCAGTTTGTTGCTGTATGATCTCCTTGGTCGCATCTTGTCACATGAGTGATGATTCTCAAGGTAACATTGGACTTTAAGAATGACGCGTTAAACTCACACACACACACACACACACACACAAACTGGGGTGCTGGAACGCAGAAGCAGGTGGTGGAAGGTAACCTTCGGGTATTTTTTTTTTTTTTTTTTTTTGCAACTTTGTTTTTTATTTTTATTTTTATTTTGATTGTTCTATATATCTTTGTTCGAAGGCCGATTGAAGACATTTTTACATTTTTGTTTTGTCATAATTTAGAATTGTTAGTCAAATTGGTCTCTCTTCTCATCTCTCTCTCTCTCTCTTCTCTCTCTCTCTCTCTCTCTCTCTCTCTCTCTCTCTCTCTCATTTATGATGTTCCATTTTTTACTTTTTATTCGTGTACTTACTGGCTCACATTGGCGATGCCATATATATATATATATATATATATATATATATATATATATATATATATATATATATACTATATATATATATATATAGTTATGTATGAATGCATGGATACACTGTCTCTGTGTCCGTCGTCTTTAATAATGTTTTCTAGATGTATACACACCATGTACACTATGTAGACGCCTGCGTTCATAGACCAAACCGATCTCTTTGCACGCGGACATACAAATCATTATATAAGTATGCAATCTCGTTCTTCTGGTATGTCCTGGGTGGGGAAAGATGTCATCATTCCTGAAGTATTTCCTAAACTGATAAAAATAAAAATTATAGGTTTTTGTACTTTCTGAGACCACTTGAAATACTTTGCTCGTAAGAAAACCGGAAATACTATATAATATGTGTGTGTGCATTTATGTATATATATACATACAAAAATGTGTATATCTGTATATCAATATATTTATATGTATATATATAGTATATATATATATATATTATATATATATATATATATATATATATATATATATATATAATTTACTTTCTTGTGTCTGCTATTTTACATTAAACGGAAAGGAAAAAAGGAAAACAAGATTAAATTCATGACTTCTTTGGAGCCGCTGCTGAAGAACCCAACAAAACCGGATATGCAAATGAGACGAAGGATTTAATTTTATTACATGAACAAATCGTCGGGTCTTCTGACTCGCAGGAGATCTTAAGAAAAAAAATTATCGGAAAAAATAGTGTAGCTTTTTATGATTAAAAAAATTACTATTATCTAGATACCTACATTAGTTGTTGATGAAACCAAGGATTGAAAATATCTCTATTTTGCTTCGTGGGAATCATGAATAGACTTTTCTTTAATGTTTAAACGCAAATCACAGTTCTGTTCTTGATACCTACAGCAGTTCTTAAAGAATTCAATGAATAAAAAGAACTAAACAAATAATTCTAGCTTTAATGCCTACATCAATTCTTGAAGAACACAAGGAATAAAATGAACGATATTTTGCTTCGTAAAAGAGGAATATATTTTTGATATAGAAAAGAATAACAATTCTATTCTTAATACACCAGTTCTTGAAGACCCCAAGGAATAAGAAGAACGTTATCTTCCTTCGTATAGCAAGAATAGATTCTTAATGTCTAAGAAGTATGACCATTCTATTCTTAGTACCTAAAGCCAATACTTGACGAACGTAAAGAATATAAACAACAACATTCACCTTCCTGTGGCGCAAACAACTAAAAAAATAAATAAATAAAAGACAAACCACTCGGCAAAAACCAATTCTTGACGAACGTAAGGAATGTAAACAACAACATTCACCTTCCTTTGGTGCAAACAAGCAAACAGAAACAAAAAAAGACAGACCACTCAGCAAACCACTCCCAACATGTCTGGTTCGCAAATTAGCATGTTTGTTTATGGCACTGTGCCTTGTGACGTCACAGAGCTGAGGCAAATTACATAGAGTTGTCAACCGGGTATTAATTGTTTTCGGTCTGCACGACGACCGTGTTTGCACGTCTTTGTTTACGCACGTCCTGCACGACAGCTGTGTGTGAGTTTGGTCGTGCTTTGTATCGTATAACCTTTTGAGGATGCCGTGTAGTTATAGTTCATTAGTTAGGTTGTAATTATTATAATTAAATATTATAAGTCGTATTACTTTGTCTCCGGAGTGGGGTTTAGTGCCGAGTGCCGTCAGTGGACCTTGCGCGGTGCACTGTAGGCATTTACTTAATTAAGGGTCTTTGCAGCGTCATTTCTGGGGCCCCAGCAGCAACCCCTCGCATTCATTTGACTGTACCTCCGTTCATATTCTCTTTTCTTCCATCTTTCTAACAATTGCTTCATAAAGGTTTTCCTCCTGTTACATCTTACTGTCAATTTCTTTTTCAGCGCTGAATGACCTCATAGGTCCCAGCGCTTCGCCTTTGGCCTATATTCTATGTTCTTTATTCTCTTGATATATTGCTTGCTTAACGTTTATCGTCAATACATGGGAGGTCTTTGCTAAGATCTGGGGTGATGACTTTGTCTTATATAGAGACACTTGGATGCCTCTATGTTTGGAAAGTATGAAAAAGTGCATTAGACGGAATTTGTGACGACTGTCATGGACTTTGTTCATATTTGGTGTCATTGCTTGTTCATGTAGTGTTGATATGTGGTTCTCACAACGTGAAATAACTGTAATTGCCGGCGCACTACATAAAAGGTCATATATATATATTATATATATATATATATATATATATATATATATCTATATTATATATATTATATGATTATTATATTATATATATTATATATTATTATATATATTATTATATATATATGTGCATACATGTATACATATAAATGATATTCAGTAAAAAAACATTACAAAATTAAGCCATTTTCTTTCTCCAAAAACTCATATATCATTCAAAACTGAAAAAACTATATCATGTCCCCTAAACCCCCTTTCAATCCTCCTGCTATAACCCCCAAAAAACGAAAACCATCCCTGATAGACTTAACTCGAAAAAAAGGACCGAAACTTAAAAAAAAAAAACGAAAACCATTCCAGATAGACTTAACCAGAAAAAAAGGAACGATATCGTTTATTACAGAAACTCATTATCTCGAAAAAAAGGTGTCAAATGACCCGGAGGTCTGACAAGACACCTGGCAGGTGTGTGTGTGTGTGCGTCGTTAATTAATGCCGTTGCGTCCTTGAAACGCGAATGATTGACACGAGGTGTTGGTTGATAGGTGCGCATTGTCATCTTCGCTGTAATTGGAACGAGGGTGAGGAGGAAGTGGACTGATTATTTTTTGGTTCTCTGTCTTTTCTATTCGTCTGTTTCGTTTGTCAGTCTGTCTGTCGTATTTTGCTGTTCGTGAGTTTATTTCTGTTGATATCCTGAGTTTGTTCATTGCAATATGTTTTTTTAATGTATTTGTACACATTCTGATTCACCGATAATTGCAATATGTTTTTTTTTCAGTGTATTTGTACACATTTTGATTCAGTGAGGTGCATATTCTAGTTTGTGTCCGAAGGTAGTGCTTTAAAAATAAATTATTTTCTTGGCCTTCATATGCACAAATCATATTATATATATATATATATATATATATATATATATATATATATATATAATATATATATATTATATATATATATATATATGTATATTATATATATATATATGTATATATATATATATATATATATATGTATATCTAATAAAAGGAGCCCATAAAAACACCAAAATAGAGAAAAGTACTATATTTCAGAGACTGCTGTCTCCCTCTTCAGGTAGATGAATGAGAAAAGTTCACAGAAAAGGTGGTATTTATACCAAGAGGTCCATCCACAAACAAGCCATTTTAAGTCACCCCCGCTGATAATCTTCCTCTCCAATCTTCTTAAGGGTTGGTTGAATGAAGACGTTGTCGATCGTCCGAAATCCATCCTCCTTTTGAGATGTTCATTACCTGCCTCTCTTTTTATTAAGGCCGATTCCATCATTTGACTCTTGTACGGCAGTTGCTGCTATAAATTACACGTGACAAATTCCAGTTTATTCTATGGTTATGTTCATTTATATGGTTGAAAATAGCCGAGTTCTGTTGTCCATACCTAACTGACCGGTTTTGTGTGTATTAATCTCTGGGGAAGGAAGATTTACCTGTAAATCCGATGTAAGATTGGTCACAGTCCTGGCATGGGATTTCGTATACCCCAGAGTCCTTTGGAGATGTCTTTTGTTGGACGTTAATCAGGGATTTGGCTAAGGTGTTTGGGTAAGTAAATACAAAAGGGTTCGATTTTCCGAGGGGGTTGGTTATTCTCTTAATCGTGTCCAGGTGGGGCGGGAATTATTATTTTATTGTTGGGTGTATCTCTGGTCTTGTCTTTAGGGGGTCGGTAGAAAATTACGTTAGCTTTGTGAATTGCTTTCTCAATTATATGGTCAGGATATTTTTTTTAAAGACGAAAGTTGCTTGCGAATTAGTTCAAATTCTTTTTCCAGGAATTCTGGGGAACAAATTCGTAAGGCTCTTAGAACAAGTTACTAGCTACACCTATTTTGATAGAAATGTCATGATAGCTAAAGTAGTGAATGTATGAAAGTGAGAACGTTGTTTTCTGTATATGGTAAATTTGTTATTCTGTCGTATCTCTGATTATTAAAACATCAAGAAAAGAATTTTTGTTGTCTGTTTCCCATTCAACTTTAAATTTGATGCTGGCACTAATGTGTTTAATTTCGAGAGGAATTCATTGAAATTGCCCCACCTATTATCCCAAAATGTTAGGATATCATCCACGTATCTCATCCACAGCATGTTTTTTGGGTTTTATTGCATTTATTACTGTAGTTTCAAAGTATTCCATGTACAGATTGGCTAGAACAGGACTTAAAGGACTACCCATACTACACCCGAATTTTTGCTTGTAGAATGATTCCCCGAATGAAAATACGTTATTAGATGCACATAATTCAACTAGCTTTATTATTTTGTCAAGCGCCAATGGGAAATGATCTGAATAGGGGGTATAATTTTACCCTTAAAAACTGAAGAAACGTCCTGTACTGGTACTTTAGTGAACAAGGAATCTACATCAAGGCTTAAAAGTTTTATGTTGTGAAGTGGTATATGTGCTTCTCTGAATTTGTGACAAAAATCTTCCGAATGTTTAATGTGACTGGGAGAAAAAGTGCCTAAAAAAGGGGAAAGGAGGCCAGCTAACCATTTCAGAAATTTTGTAATTGAAAGCACCGGCACATGAAACGATGGGTCTGAATGGAAGATTGTCTTTGTGAGTTTTGGGAAGGCCATAAAAATAGGGTAATTTAGGATTAATTACTTTAAATTTCTCTAATAGTTCAATACTCTTTTTGTCTTTGCCAATTAATCTTACTTTCCGAAAAAAATTCTGTGGGAATGTTTTGGAGGGGATTTTTTCGTCAGTTTTCGTATGTGTTTGTGTCGCTAAGGAGCTGGTTGATTTTGTCAAGGTAGAAGTCTTTGTCCATTATTACGATTTTGCCGTCTTTGTCGGATCTACTTATTATAACATCTAACTTTTTTAGCGAGTGGATGGCTATCATGAATCTGCGGGGAACAGGATATTTCTTATGTAAGTCAGTTAAAGCATTTAGTAACACTCCTTTAAACATATCTCTTCACGGTTGTAGTTTTTGTCAGATATGAATTTATCAAAAGCCACTATGAAGTCTAGGTTGTTTTTGCGGTCTGGCATAAGGGCAAAGGATAAGCCTAAATTTAAAACTAATTTTCTACCGACCCCCTAAAGACAAGACCAGAGATACACCCAACAATAAAATAATAATTCCCCACCTGGACACGATTAAGAGAATAACCAACCCCCTCGGAAAATCGAACCCTTTTGTATTTACTTACCCAAACACCTTAGCCAAATCCCTGATTAACGTCCAACAAAAGACATCTCCAAAGGACTCTGGGGTATACGAAATCCCATGCCAGGACTGTGACCAATCTTACATCGGATTTACAGGTAAATCCCTTCCCCAGAGATTAATACAACACAAACGGTCAGTTTAGGTATGGACAACAGAACTCGGCTATTTTCAACCATATAAATGAACATAACCATAGAATAAACTGGAATTTGTCACGTGTAATTTATAGCAGCAACTGCCGGTACAAGAGTCAAATGATGGAATCGGCCTTAATAAAGAGCGGCAGGTATGAACATCTCAAAAGGAGGATGGATTTCGGACACGATCGACAACGTCTTCATTCAACCAACCCTTAAGAAGATTAGAGGAAGATTATCAGCGGGGGTGACTTAAAATGGCTTGTTTGTGGATTGGACCTCTTGGTATAAAATACCACCTTTTTCTGTGAACTTTTCTCAATTCATCTACCTGCAAGAGGGAGACAGCAGTCCTCTGAAAATATAGTACTTTTTCTCTATTTTGGTGTTTTTTATGGGCTCCTTTTATTAGATGGAACTCTGTTGTTACAGAAACATTTATACCAGTCATATATGTATATATATATATGTGTATATATAATATATATATATATATATATATATATATATGATATAATATATATGCATGTAGTTTTTCTTGTTACTGGTTTTCATCAAACGTTCTGGGATGAAGTAGCTAGCCACATGCCTTGATCACCAGAACTTCAACCCATCACAGCTAACTAAATACCCAGATGCATAATCCATTACCAATCCCTAAATGGAGGCACTAAAGGATTTAACATATCGTGCCCAGCAGTCATCCATGCCTTGGGCATTGCGGAAGTGTTAGTATAGGTAGGAGAAGGAGGGAGGTGGTACCGAAAAAGTAATGGTAAAAAAAAAGTGCAGTATATATAGTGGGATTCAACGATGTGCTGATGAGCATTCTGTATGAGGCGAATATTCTTGTGGAAGTGTTCCGCACGTGGATTTCATCCGTGTCTGGGCAGTTTCAAGTATGAATGGACCTGAGAATATCATTGATTAGCATGAAAGTGTTAAAAAAAAAAGGTATGTGGGTGTGTGTACTTACGCGCTCTCACGCGCACACGCACTAGCAGGAAAGTGAGGATTAAAAAAGGTGTATGAATGCCTACTTACGCACTCTCAGTCTCCCGCGCTCGCGCGTTGCCAATTTAGCGACCACGCAAGTTTAATCTCACTTGAATAACATAATATATCCTCCCTTCCTGTTACACCTTTCAGCGCTGAGTGACATCGTAGGTCCCAGCGCTTGGCCTTTGAAAGCCTAAATTCTGTATTCTGTTCACTTGGACGGCAAAGTCCTTTTCCTGTAGTGTTGTTCCAAGGCCTTCTCCTGTGGGACGCCTGAATCATAAATTATCGAGGTCGGACCGCTATGAGGAACTGCCTTGATGCGAAATGATTTTCATTTGTATTTATGGTTAGATTTATTGTGCTTTTCTTTGGTGGTTTCACATGTGTGTGATGTAGGTTTTGTGATAAGGTCGTATAGCTTTCAAGATTTATTTTAGAAGTTTGTTATTATTATCATTACTATTAAGAAATTCACACCGCCGTGATAAACTATTACGTAATATTAATTGAATTTATTATTATTATTATTATTATTATTATTATTATTATTATTATTATTATTATTATTGCTGCTAAGAAATTCACTCTATCGTGATAAACTTAAATAATATTATTTAAATTCATTATTATTATTATTATTATTATTATTATTATTATTATTATTATTATTATTATTGCTAAGAAATTCACACCATCGTGATAAACTGTTATGTAATATTGATTAAATTTATTATTATTATTATTATTATTATTATTATTATTATTATTATTATTATTATTATGAATTTGCCCCCATTTTGGATGTTATAA
Organism: Macrobrachium nipponense; assembly: GCF_015104395.2. NCBI lineage: Eukaryota > Metazoa > Arthropoda > Malacostraca > Decapoda > Palaemonidae > Macrobrachium > Macrobrachium nipponense. Next base: position 60,729,996 of record NC_061094.1, read on the forward strand.
GCCTTAATATATCCTTTGTTTCTAGATGATGACTGATTCTCTCTCTCTCTCTCTCTCTCTCTCTCTCTCTCTCTCTCTCTCTCTCTCTCTTCTCTCTCAGATTTCACAGACAGAATGTCGGACCTTGTAGATTCGACTAAATAAACCATTTGATTTATTGTGCATTCACGTACGTCCGTCCTTACGTCTTCATTGCCAACCCGTTGCCGTCGTATGGATGACTTAGAACAACGATGCTGTTTCTTTGAGTTATATAACGTAATCTTTTGTCTTCTCGTCCGTGAGCTGTCAAGGCATGATGCGTTGAAGTAATGCTCATTTAGATCACTTCTCTATGTAAATGTCCGTACGGACCGGAATCCCGTTGATTTGGAGTGTGTACGTGTTTATTCGCCGACGTCCGTCGGTCACGGTTCACGTACTTAACCCACGGCTTTTATTCACGACCGTTATGCTTTGTTGAGACGGAATATCGATTACGTTGTTAAACGCTTCCTAAGATTACGGCGAGGTTAAGTCGAGTTGCCAGTTAGGGATTTTTTTTTTTTTTTTTTTTTTTTTTTTTTTTTTTTTTTTGAGGCTTGATTATTTGGGTCGTAATGGGCTCTTGTTTGTTGAGGTTCAGGTATCATATTTCCCGTTCATTCGTTGACTTTTTAAGCAAGAGGATTTTAAAACTAAGTATTTCATAATAATAATGATAGTAATAATAATAATCCTTCGTAAGCAATTACAATTCCTCTTTCCCAAATTGATGGCGAAATGTTTCTGAATAATAATAATAATAATAATAATAATAATAAAATAATAATAATTGTCCTTCATTCCTTGTCGTTAAAATTACCACACAATTACAATTCCACTTTTCCAAAATGGATGACGAAATTCTTCTGAATAATTAATAATAATGATAATAATAATAATAATTTGATATTTATTATTATATTCAAGTATTTTGTCACCATGACCTCTAAAGTCAAGAATCATTTGTCATTCCACTTCATGGACATTTAAGTTCCTCGTTGGACGAATGGGTTGCGTGCTTGCCTACCGTTTCGGCAGCCTCGAGTTCGATTCCCCGCTCTGCCAACGTGGAACCAGAGGAATCTATTTTTAGTGATTAGAAATTCATTTCTCGAAATAATGTGGTTCGGATCCCACAACGAAGCTGTAGGTCCCGCTGCTAGATAACCAATTGGTTCCTAGCCACGTAAAATTATGTAATCCTTCGGGCCAGCCCTAGGAGAGCTGTTAATCAGCTCAGTGGTCTGGTTAAACTTAGATATACTTAACCTGAAGGGCATTTAACTCTGTCCATAACAGTTTGTCCTGCCACGTAACTTAAACACTTTAAGATATACTTAACTCGAAGGGCATTTAACTCTGTCCGTAACAGTTTGTCCTGCCACGTAACTTAAACACTTTAAGATATACTTAACTCGAAGGGCATTTAACTCTGTCCGTAACAGTTTGTTCTGCCACGTAACATAAACATTTTAAGATATACTTAACTTGAAGGGCATTTAACTCTGTCCGTAACAATTTGTTCTGCCACGTAACTTAAACACTTTAAGATATACTTAACTTGAAGGGCATTTAACTCTGTCCGTAACAATTTGTTCTGCCACGTAACTTAACACTTTAAGATATACTGAACTTGAGGGGCATTTAACTCTATCAGTAACAGTTTGTCCTGCCACGTAACTTAAACATTTTAAGATATACTGAACTTGAGGGGCATTTAACTCTGTCCGTAACAAATTGTTCTGCCACGTAACTTAAACATTTTAAGATATACTTAACTTGAAGGGCATTTAACTCTGCCCGTAACAGTTTGTTCTGCCACGTAACATAAACATTTCGACTGTCCGTAACCATTTATCCTGCCCTTTTAAATTCCCACCATTTACCTGAGCCAGATTTTGCAGACCTGGTGTTACCTGGCTCGATTACGTTCGGTGGACATCTGCGCGAAATTGCCTCCGAGACCAGACATAGTGTTTGTATGTTCTTCTTAATGATGTTGTTTATGGCTGGGAAATGCGCTGTAAATTCCGCGCAAGATTTATGATGGCCTTTCGTGATCTCAGAGCTAAAGAATTTATGTCGTCCGTTTTGGGAAAGGGGGGTTGTAATGGCGTGGTAATTTGAATGACAAGGAATGAATGGGAATTACTATTATTATTATTATTACTGAGAAGAATTTCGTCGTCCATTTGAAAAGTGAAATTGTAATTGTGGTATCTTCAGTGACAAGCAATGAATGTGAATTATTATTATTATTATTATTATTATTATTATTATTATTATTATTATTATTATTATTATGAAGAAAATGCCATTTTCATGATCAATAACAGGGAAAGAGTCAAGTTTGGTCAGAGATGGCCGTTATGTTTGCCTTATTATTATTATTAATATTTATTTATTTTTTTTAATTTATTTATTTATTTTTTTTTTTGCTCTATCACAGTCCTCCAATTCGACTGGGTGGTATTTATAGTGTGGGGTTCCGGGTTGCATCCTGCCTCCTTAGGAGTCCATCACTTTTCTTACTATGTGCGCCGTTTCTAGGATCACACTCTTCTGCATGAGTCCTGGAGCTACTTCAGCCTCTAGTTTTTCTAGATTCCTTTTCAGGGATCTTGGGATCGTGCCTAGTGCTCCTATGATATGGGTACGATTTCCACCTGGTATATCCCTATATCCTTCTTATTTCTATTTTATTTTCAGATCTTGAATACTTTATCCATTTTTTCCCTCTCTTAACTCTGGTGTCCCATGGTATTGCGACATCAATGAGTGATACTTTCTTCTTGACTTTGTCAATCAACGTCACGTCTGGTCTATTTGCACGTATCACCCTATCTGTTCTGATACCATAGTCATAGAGGATCTTTGCTTGATCGTTTTCGCTTGCTATGTGGTTTATGGTTTCATTTTTCGTATTGCACTTCCGACATATGAGAGAGATGTTATTTCCGTCTATCGTTCTTTGAACATATCTGGTTCTTAGGGCCTGATCTTGTGCCGCTGTTATCATTCCTTCAGTTTCCTTCTTTAGCTCTCCCCATCTGTAGCCATTGCCATGTGTCATCGCTGGCTAGTCTTTAGTCTGTCTCATTATTATTATTATTGTTCTTATTATTATTATTATTATTATTATTATTATTATTATTATTATTATTATATGGATCAAGTCCAGAGGGGCCACTGACTTGATATTCAAGCTTCATAAGAATATGGCCTTCATTTGAAAGAACTTACAGAAGGTAATAGTGAGTACAGAATGAAAATATCAGTTATTAGAAAGAAAAAAAAAGACGAGTTTATAAATTAATAAATAAATAGATAAAAATATAAGTCAATTACTGAAATACAAGGTGAAGAATTGATTTAGGGTAGAAATGCATTGCATCTTCTCTAGATCTTTTGTGGTTCTTCAGTTATTCCTTATTTCTTATTTCTCCGGATCTTTTGTGGTTCTTCAGTTATTCCTTATTTCTTATTTCTCCGGTTCTTTTGTGGTTCTTCCGTTATTCCATATTTTCTTATTTCTCGGTCTTTTGTGGTTTCTTCCTTGTTATTCCATATTTTTTCCTTATTTCTTCTGGATCTTTTGTGGTTCTTCCGTTATTCCATCTTATTTCTTATTTTCTCTTGATTCTTTTGTTCTTCGGTCCGTCTAGTTTCCTCTTATTTCTTATTTCTCCGGATCTTTTGTGGTTCTTCCGTTATTCCTCCTTATTTCTTATTTCTCCGGATCTTTTGTGGTTCTTCCGTTATTCCTCCTTATTTCTTATTTCTCCGGATCTTTTGTGGTTCTTCCGTTATTCCTTATTTCTTATTCGGATCTTTTGTAGTTCTTCCGTTATTCTTTATATATAATTTCTCTGGATCTTTTGTGGTTGTTGTTGCACATCAGTAATTATTCAGTTATGCCTTATTCCTTATTTGTTCTATCTCTTCCTACCTGTTCCCCCCCCCCCCCCCCCCCCCCCCCCCCCCCCCCCCCCCCCCCGCCCCCAATCTCACCTATAATCACCAAGGACACAGGGAGGCTACATGCTTGGTTTCGTAGCCTCAGTTTCATCATTCATAATTTAAAAAGAGGAAGGTTATGTAGCGAACGGCCTTCGAAGCATTATTTGGGTACCCGTAACCGAACCAGCCAGTCAGTCACTCGTCTGTATGGCCTTTTATTGCGGCCTTTTATAATTTTTTGGGGGCCTTTTATCTTCGACCGGAAATGAATTGCAGGGTTTGACAGGGGCGCCCAAAAGGTCAAAGTCTCTTCTCTCTCTCTCTCTCTCTCTCTCCTCTCTCTCTCTCTCTCTTCCTCTCTCCCCCTTTTCTTTCCCCCCCCCCCCCCCCCCTTTTACCCTACTCTTCTAAATGGCTTTCAGTGGCCTCAGTGTTATGTACTGTCAGGATGCTTATCGTCATCATAGCGTCTGACACATGGCGCTCGCTGGTCGCTTTTTCGCGCGAACTTTTTCTCGTGTGGTTTTGGTAATCGATCTTTTATTCTCCTCTTGCGTTTCTGTATGTTTGGAAAGGCGTTTGGGGGGAGGGTTAATGGGGAATTCGTGAAAGGTTTTGGAGATGGATGTTCTTGACTTTTCGGTACAATGCTGAGGTTTTATTGCCGTTTTGACACTTTTTTTTTTTTTTTTTTTTTTTTTTTTTTTTTTTTGCTTAGTTTTATTACCAGTGATTTTTTTTATATTATATTTTTAAGATCTAGTTAAGACTACTGTTTATTGGGTCTGTTTTTTCTCCCAGTAGATGGAACAATGTTATGTTGACAAATCGAGAACTACTTCACCCAAAGCCTTCACATATTTTCCGAGAGATTTTTACGATAACTCATTTCTTGATTGTGGGTCTGAGATGTCGAGGGTTCTAATCCATACTTTTTTTGTTTTGTTTTTTTTGTTTTTGTTTTACGAAGTACACAGAAATTTTTACATAAAAAATCTCTAAGAATAATCTGTAGCAATATAACGCCCTTGCATTCTCTATATATGGGATTTGCATCTTAACTTTATCCATTGGTATCCGTGCTTAATTTTTTTCAGCAAATACCTGGATCTTACGTAAATAACTATATTGTGACACCGGCTTCTATATAAAAAAAATTGTCTATTTTTATAAGCGATTAATTTTAACCTTGACAACAAAGAAACCATATTTTAGTCTTCACATTTTTTTATTTTTTTTATTTATTTATTTCTTTTGCAGGTTTTTAAAAGCTTAAAAGCCTCGTTTATTTTTGCCTTCACAATCCTGTCGTTTTTTAATTTTTTTTTAAGTTAAAAGCCTCTTTTGAGATGAGTCATACATACGCTGGGAAACGCCAGAAATATTCTTTTTATCAAATCTCGATTCACTGCCAATAATTCTTCCGACATACGAATTATCTTGGGTGGGCCATTTTTTTTTTTTTAGAGTATTTATTTATTTTTTGTATCTGTCAGTGTATATTGTTGTTCTTTTTGTACATTCTTAAATAAACAGCTGTGAGTTACTTTTTTTTTCCTTTATTGAAAATTGTAAAAGTGTGTTTTGTTTTTGATGTATGTAAATGTGACTGACTATCTGATGTTCTTGAAACATCAGATGCAAGTACTTACTTAGATCTCTCGTTTGTCAATAGGTGAAATTAATTTTTTTTTTAATTGTCATTTATTTGCCAATAAATGTGTTCATTGGAGAAATTAATTTTTAAGCATTTATTATTTACATATCCATAAAATGTTGTCGTTTCTTTTTTTTTAAAAACACTTATATATATATATATATATATATATATATATATATATATATATATATATATATATATATATATATATATATAATCACTCGTAACTGCTGTTGAGAATCCGATGAAGAGAAAAATATTCTTGGTAAATCGTATTGACGGCGACGCCTACCTGAACTCTGCTGTCAATATATTTCATCATTTCTCCGCGTAGGTGACTTTTAGATAGTTCCCATGCTTCGCAAATCTAGCTGGTTTTTGGTCAGCTTTTGTTGTAATGATTCTATTTTGATTTACGTAGTCTTTAAGAATGATGCGTCTTCCTTTTTCCTGATTCTCATGATTTTCAATTCATTTTTTCTGTGTTGTATATTTTTATTATCACCTGTGATTAATTGTTATATTTATTTCACCTTATATTCCTTTCATGGAAACGAGCAGTATTTAAATATGACGTAGAGTGTCAAAGTATGCCTCGCCCTTAACGTAGGTTTCTGAAATATAACCTAATAATGTCAGGGTTATAGTATATCCTTTTTTAGTCAGGGTCTCTCTCTCTCTCTCTCTCTCTCTCTCTCTCTCTCTCTCTCTCTCTCTCTCTCTCTCTCTCTCACGGACACAAGAAACCAATATTCTGTTGACAATAGTGAGTTTATATTATCCCCATAACTTTGTCAGTTTTGCCAAAGCTTTGTGTGTGTGTGTGAGAGAGAGAGAGAGAGAGAGAGAGAGAGAGAGAGAGAGAGAGAGAAGAACACCCATACCCTTTTGTCATTTTTGAAAGAGAGAGAGGGAGGGAGATATCAATATTCTGTAGACAAAAATGGGTCTATGGTATACTTGTTTCACTAGAGAGAGAGAGAGAGAGAGAGAGAGAGAGAGAGAGAGAGAGAGAGAGAGAGTGACTGCCTGTACCCTCTTTCACTTTTGAAAGATTAGAGAAAGAAAGATATCAATATTCTTTACATTAAAATATGGGTCTATAGTATACCTTTTTTTGCTCTTGAGAGAGAGAGAGAGAGAGAGAGAGAGAGGAGAGAGAGAGAGAGGTACACTTAAGAGCCATTGCACCTCATCGCCTCGGTTCTGGGGCTCGTGTCGCGATTTGGGAATGTCCTTGCCCCGTGGGCATTGGGCGTGGAGAGTCACCACTCTTGCCCACTCTAAACCCTTTTGTGCATTATCGAAGTAATATCGAGAAATTCAGCCAAATGTGAAAAGAGGTATATTTCGTAAACTTCGTTGCGCAGTCTAAGTTATATTTTATGGCTTTGCGGGTAGGTTGGCTAGATGATGGATGCTAGGCGTCACAAAAGCTGTGGTCACTGACCTTTCCACACTTTTTCCATTATACCTGAAATTGTTGGTTATTGTAATGAATTTTATCTACCGCTGATACTTTGTATTTTTCATCTTCATTATTTTTTAAATTTAATGAAGCATTATTCTTATCATGATTATCATTGTGTTTGCTGGTTTTGATGTAAAAATGCTCCTGCCAATAATAATAAAAATAATAATAATAATAATATAATATAATATTATAAGATAATAATAATAAAAGAAAAAAAAGAAAAAGAAAAAAAACAATAATAATTATTATTATTATTTTTATTATTATTATTATTATTACATTATCATTTAATATGAACACATGAAATAAAGGTACCAATCATCATTTTCATGACATAATATAATAATGACCTGCACTATTTACTAGATACCACCAAGTATCGCAGAGAGAGAGAGAAAGAGAGAGAGAGAGACTTTCAAGGTCTCATCCATGCAAAAACGGAAGTGGCGTTATTGGCGCGAAACAGCCATTTTTGGCGGGAAAAGAGGGATATCCGCTATTTTTCCCTGCCGCCGGGCGATAATGAGACCCGTTACGGCTATAAAGATAGATTATTTGAATGATTGTATTATGCGGTCTCATGGACAGTGTTTGGCCATTTTTTTTTTATTTTTTTTTATGTTTAATTTGATTTCGGATTTTGAGTTGAACTTTGAAAACTGAAGTTTTTTCCTATAGAAGTTTGTGAGAACTTATATTCGTTTACGCCAAATTTAAATAGCGACGTAATCAAGGATTTTGATTTAAATTGCCATGTAGGATTTATGCTTATTCCGTTGAAGGCTTTCGGCATAAATCCTGTGGAGGATTTATGCTTAAAGCCTTTGCAGGATTTATGATTAATCTCTTGTATGATATATGCATAAATCACCTGCAGGATTAATACTTTAATCCTTTGCAGGAAGGATACTTTAATCACCTGTAGGATTTATGCTGAAATTCCGTAGAAGATTTGTGTTTAATTCTTATAAGGATTATACTTAATTCCCCTTCTGGATTCATGCGTAATCCTTGTAGAATTTATACTTAAATCCCCTGCAGGATTTATGCACAAATCCCATGTAGGATTTAGAATTTATGCTTAATCCTTGTGGGAATTATATAAATCCTCTGCAGGATTTATGCACAGATCCCATGTAGGATTTAGGATTTATGCTTAATCCCTGTGGGATTTATACATAAATCCCAGCGGGATTTATGCACAAATCCCATGTAGGATTTAACCTACCCACCGGATTACTTCCTCGGTCGACTGACTTGAAGACTTTCCACCTGGGGGCTAACCTTTGCGGTTCCTGGGGTTGAGGCTGCTCTCGAATAATTGACCGGAAGTATGTTACTTCCGTTTGGACGAATTGGGAAGAATTAGCTGATGGAATGAGATTTTCTTTTTTTCTTTCTTTTTTTCTTTTTTTGCCGGTTTTGTTATGTCAGTTTTTTTTTTCAATTTTTATCGTTTTCTTTTTGATAGAGACATTGACTCAGTTAGTGTGTTGAAAGATTCAGTGTTTTTTAAAATCCCCTAGCTTAAGGTAATATATATATATATATATATATAATATTATATATATATATATATATATATGTGTGTGTGTGTGTGTGTATAGACGTACTATGTACGTCTATCATAAGAATGAGTTATACATAAATACACGTGTTTGTATATATGTAATTTCATACAGTACATATATATATATATATACATATATACATACATACATACACACACATATATTTATATGTATATACATACATACATACATACATACATACATACACTACAAAATATACATACACATATCATATTAAAAAAATAGTCATTGCACCTAAGTGTTGCATGACCACTTAAACATAAAAATCAAGCCAAGCAGAAAGAATGAACAGATTAGTCAATAATACATCATGCCCACAATGCTCCTGCCATGTGATCCCTATACACTCGAACTTAATTGCATTTGATGACCTCTGCGGCTAAGTGGACCGAAGTCCGAATCCGCCGACCCTAACGAGCAGTTAATAGACTAATATGTACTTAACTGTGTTGGAGAGTTATACGGTTTTTCCTGATGATGGCGCGTGAGTTTTAAAAACCCTGGCAGCAGCACGCTGCTCCTGGTCGTGTTTGCTCACCTTGGTTGGTTGGTTGGTCTCTCTCTCTCTCTCTCTCTCTCTCTCTCTCTCTCTCTCTCCTCTCTCTCTCTCTCTCTCGTAGATTTTCCCTTTGAAATATTAACTCTAAAGTCATTATGTTTTGTATTGTAATCCCTCTAATTTATGAGTCGATTGAGATAAAGATAAAAAAAAACTCTCCTCTCTCTCTCTCTCTTCTCTCTCTCTCTCTCTCTCTCTCACAGATTTTCCCTTTGCAATATTTACTCTAAGTTATTGTTTTGTATTGTAATCCCTCTAATTTATGAGTCGATTGAGATAAAGAATAAAAAAAACTCTCTCTCTCTCTCTCTCTCTCTCTCTCTCTCTCTCTCTCTCTCTCTCTCTCTCTCACACACACACACACACACACACAGATTTTCCCCTTTGAAATATTTACTAAGTCATCATGTTTTGTATCGTGATCCCGCTCATTCTCCAGTCTCTCTCTCTCTCTCTCTCTCTCTCTCTCTCTCCTCTCTCTCTCTCTCTCTCTCTCTCGTCTGGTGTTTGATGTACAGTTAAGTGTTTTCATACATGTGGGGACCCATGCCACCCCCTTTTTGTTATCGTTAAAGGTTGTCTGTTACATATAAATTTATTGATGCATCTTCTAATAATTTTTAAAACCCCTGTTTTTGTAACATATTATTCCTACTTTTGTAGGTAAATGATGTATGTACATACACGAGTTTGTAGGCCGATGATATATGTACATAACGATTTTGTAGGTTAATTACTACGTTCATACACGATTTGTGGCCAATCAATATACTTACATACATGATTATGTAGAAACATGTTATGTACATACACGATTTTGTAGACAAATAATAAATGTGTGTATACGGTTTTGTAAGCAAATAATAAAAATATATATACGAGTTTGTAGGCAAAATATAAAAGTATATATTACCCGATTTTGTCGGCAAATAACAAAAGTATACGATTTTGTAGGCAAATAATAAAAGTATATATACGATTTTGTAGGAAAATAATAAAAGTATATATAAGATTTTGTAAGCAAATTATAAATATATATATACAATTACTATACGATTTTGTAGGCAAATAATAAAAGTGTATATTATACGATTTTGTAGGCAAATAATAAAAATATATATGCAATTACTATACGATTTTGAAGGGAAATAATAAAACATATACGATTTTGTAGGCAAATAATAAAAGTATATATTCTATTTTATAGGCAAATATTAAAAACATATATACGATTTTGTAGGCAAAAAATTAAAATATATATACGATTTTGTAGGCAAATAATAAAAGTATATATACTATTTTATAGGCAAATAATAAAAGTATATACTAAGAACCTGATTACACACACACACACGAGAGAGAGAGAGAGAGAGAGAGAGAGAGAGAGAGAGAGAGAGAGAGAGAGAACACGTAACGTATTGAAGTAAACAGTTCCTTGCAACTTCCTCGTCCGGACAGGTGGTCAGCGGAACCGCGTAGAGAATAAATAATAACAAAACTGTTATAAGAGGTCAGACAGGTTGTGGCTTCTGCGCGTTCGAAACGCTTCAATCGACTTCCTTGGCGGGGAAAAGATTTCGTCATTATGGCGTTATGGTCATGATGGTGTTAGCTGTTAGCCTTGAGAAACAGAAGATTGAAAATCTGGGAAAAAAGAATACTGAAAATTGCTTTTAATTGATATATATATATATATATATATATATATAATTATATTATATATATATATATATATAATATATACATATGTTCATGGTTGCATTGCTTGTTGGCTTAGAAAAATACAATATTGTAAATTACTTTTAGTATGAATTGTAGTGTGTAATTGATCGTTTGCAGTATGCAAATGAATTAACATTTCATAAAATGAATAGCATTTGATCAAAGTGTTAACATAATTCTAAAGCCTGCTTTAGAATTATGTAGACTTAAGAATTTAAAAGTTATTCTGGTGGAAAATATTGCCTGGAAAAAAAGTATATTCATGAGTTTTTTCTTTAAAATTGATTGACGGGATGATGCCATAAATGGAGGGAAAATGGATAATTGATTATAGGGACAAAATTACTAGATGAAAAGTGGTCAAGAGTGGAACGCCTTGCGTTTGGTATATGACTTACTTATAATGTATATATATATAATATATATATATATATATATATATATATATATATATATATCACATTACCGTGATTCATATACATACATCGAGCTACAATGTCCTTTAATATCTAAATCGCTCTACCTCGGAATTAATATATTTTCATATATGCTTAACCGAAGGGGAATTTTGTTCTCGATAATAGATTTACCTGTACCTGGGCGCGAACGCAGGAGACATTCAAATCCAGGCACGTCAGTGAAGATCCCAGGTACAGGTAAATCTATTATCGAAAAAAAAATTCCCCTTCGGTTTAAGCATATATGAAAATATTATTAATTCCGAGGTAAAGCGAATTAGATATTAAAGGACATTGTAGCTCGATCTATATATATATAGTGAAAAGGCTTTTGTAACGTCATCTTAAGAAATAGTCTGATCAGTGACTTTAAACAGTTATTTTAGTATGGAAGGTGGAAATATAGGAATGGTTAGTTCATACTGATATAAAGTAAAACGAAGGTATTGTTGAGCCATTTCCCTTATGGAAGTGAAGTTTGGATGTTGAATGAGCATGACGAGACAGGAAGGTTGAAGTAAATGGAATCAGTTGATTACTTTATATATATATATATATATATATATATATATATATATATATATAATATATATATATATATATATATGCACCGGTGCACAGTACACAAAGACAGGAATATAACGGTGCACTAATTCTGTAACTCACCTATGTTGTTTAATGTTGATAGAAGTCTTTGAAGATATGTAGCCAGGCGTGCAGGGAAAGAATATTCATTTATTATTATTTACTCTTTACATCGTATGTACACAGTTTCCTTACCGTACGTTTTATAACTTGCAGAGGTATGTATGTATGTATTTATTTATTATTATTTTTTTTTTATTTTTGTTCTATCACAGTCCTCCAATTCGACTGGGTGGCATTCTTAGTGTGGGGTTCCGGGTTGCATCCTACCTCCTTAGGAGTCCATCACTTTTCTTACTATGTGTGCCGTTTCTAGGATCACACTCTTCTGCATGAGTCCTGGAGCTACTTCAGCCTCGATAATTATAGTTTTTCCAGGGATCTTGGGATCGTGCCTAGTGTTCCTATGATTATGGGTGCAATTTCCACTGGCATATCCCATATCCTTCTTATTTCTATTTTCAGGTCTTGATACTTATCCGTTTTTTCCCTTTCTTTCTCTTCTGGTGTCCCATGGTATTGCGACAACAATGAGTGATACTTTCTTCTTGATTTTGTCAATCAACTCTCGTCTGGTCTATTATTATTATTATTATTATTATTATTATTATTATATTATTATTATTATTATTATTATATTTGAATGAACCCGGTTTTGCTAACCACACCGAGATTCGTGCAGCCATTTATTTATGAAATGAAGAAGTCTAAAAATAAAAAAAGTAAATAAAATAACAAGGTGGAATTGTAACATAAACCATACGATACATGCTAATGCCCTTAACAGCGAAATAAGCCTAATATCGCCTTCAAACGTCGGTCATTATATGGGGCGAAATTCACTCGCCCTGCGGGACCCTTCAAATTAATTCCCTCGGAGTAAAGGTCATCCATTAACCCAAGTCCCTTCGGCAGGCTGTCAAAGGAAGGGGGTGTTGGGTTGGGGAGGGGGGCAGAAGGTCATGCCCCAATGTTTAGGAGGCCTTCTGAGGTCATTGCGAAGGGTCCCTGCTAACGCCCTTATTATCTACCTGAAGGGGAGGTTAGCGATGACCCTATAGCTAGAGTGGCGGAGTCGGTGTGATTGTTACAAAGAGGGTAGAACAATCTCCCTTTCTCCCCTCCCCACAGTCTATATCCCTCCACCTCCTCCTCCTCCTCCTCCTCTTACCTCTCCTCCTCCTCCTCCTCCCCCCTTTCCATTGTGTTTACAAACTCGCCCTGGAGTCGTTCGTTCTCCGGTAATTGACTGCCCGCTACTGCATTCCTTCCAGGAGGTTCCTGAACGGGGGAGGGGGCGAGGTGGGGGTGGGGAAATTCCTCCCCTCATCCTTCCCCACCTCCTCACATCCCCCCCACTCTCTCTCTCTCTCTCTATCTATCTCTCTCTCTCCTCCTCCTCTCCTCTATTCTTCTCTCACCCTGTGATCTTCGCTCGCCATCCCACTCCACGATACAAATACTACTACTCCTACTACTCCAGCTGCTCACAGCTTTCTGGAGCTTGTTGTTATGACGCTTCTTTGTCTTCGTTTGACTCTCTCTCTCTCTCTCTCTCTCTCTCTCTCTCTCTCTCTCTCTCTCTCCCCGTGGCAAATCGTTGCACAAATTACCAAGAATTTGTTATTTTTATTTGTAGAATTATTTTTGTGCTTGTATCATACTATGTTTTTCGTTTGGTTTGTGATCAGTTTATCCTATTGGTTTTTAGTATCCAATTTTCATATATCTATATCTGTATCTATATCTATATCTATATCTATATCTAAATCTACATTAGAAGTGGTAGAATGGTTAGCATAGGTGAACTCCATATTCTGTGGAAGCATGAATTTCAAGTCAGTGGCCCCTGTGAACATGTTTCAGATGAGTAGGTTTCATCTTCTGACTAATAATAATAATAATAATAATTTGGTTTGATCATGTGGAAAGAACGGTCCACTTTATGGGGAAGGAAGAGAGAGTAAGACTCACTAACGTAGGATTGATCAGATGTCACGAAAGAGATATTTGAAAGGCAAAGTATTGTTTTATATTACTGCAATCTGTTTTCCCTGGTGTTATAGTCATTTCCATACTTTATCTTTGTAACTGTTCCTCGAGTCTCGTCTTTTGTGATATTGTACCGAAAGTTCTGTAACAAAAAAAAAAGAAAGAAAGAAGAAAAAAGAGACTGTCCAGCACAGGGGCAGAAAGCGTAAACACACATTATTGGAACGCGAAGAAAATCGTGCGAAATGTTTCGATATGCTCTCGAAACTCTTCTAAAAGGGTACCGAGCGTGTATATACAGCAAAGTATGCTCGCGAGAATATGAGATATGCTCTTGTTTTCCCGTGTTCGGTAACACGCTCTCGCGGGCACGCAAACATTTGGAAGATTTTTTTTTTTTTAGCTGGCGATTGCCTGTGTCTTAATTTCAGTGCAAAACAATTTTCTCTTTTAACGGCTCGTCCAGTATGATGTGGTGAACCGCGCATGCGCTCTTAATTGGTCGAGAGAGAGAGAGAGAGAGAGAGAGAGAGAGAGAGAGAGAGAGAGCCTTCGAAAACCGCCAACATCCGCCAAGGCTAAGCGATCCACCACTCCCTTAGAATGTCCAAGGTCCCCAAAAGTTACTTTTCTGTCTATAAAATTTCGTCATTTGTTTCAGACCACTAGAGATATCTTTAGGCAACTTTTCAGTTGTCTTTCTCTGTTAATAAATATTGTTTCGCACTCTCTCTTTTAGACTTTATTCAGAAATTAAATCTGTCAATAAGTGTTTTTTTTTTCTGTTAATAAATATTGTCTCTCACTCTGTTCGGATTTTATTCAGAAATTAAATCTCTCATTAAGTGTTTTTTCTGTTAATAAATATGGTCTCTCTGTGTTAGATATTATTCATCTATTTTTCATCTCATTTTCTCATAATATCTATTTCTCAGATATTACACTCTCTTTTAGATTTTATTCAGAAATTAAATCCCTCATCGGGTGTTTTTTATCCTGTTAATAAATATCGTCTCTCTGTGTTAAATAATATGCCTCTATTCATCTATTTTTCATCTCGTTTTCTCATAATCTCTATTTCTCTGTTATTGAATCCGATAACCTGAATTTTAGTCTATTTTTCATCTCCTTTTTCCACAGTCTCTATTTCTCTGTTTTTAAATCCGATAACTTTGATTTTATTCTAAGACTAAATCTCATTTATTTTTCATCTCATTTTCTCATGATTTCTAGTTGAGTCTTTAAATCCGATAACTTGGATTTTGTTTTTAGACAATCTCATTTATTTTTAGACTAAATCTCATTTATTTTTCATCTCATTTTCTCATGGTTTCTAATTCTGTCTTTAGATCCGATAACTTTGATTTTATTCAGAGATCAAATCTCTTATCTATTTTCCTTCCCTCTTCCTCGCGATCTCTCATTGACTTCTACGACGAAATCTCGGAGCCTTCTCCTTGAAAGCTGAGTCATCCTCCTCAAAAATGCTCTCATTGTTTTGAGCGAACTCTCATTATCTCAGTCTCGATATTCTTGGAATGAGGTTTAGAATGTTCTCGGGGAAATAATTGCCTGTTTCCTCTTCCAATCGACCATCAAGTTTTGCTATTAATTTATTTATTGCTTATTTGATTTTTAAATATAATATCTGGAATCTCTCAAGATTTATAGCTTTATAATGTTTCAAAATTTTTGAGATTTGTATTTTTTTTTGGTGACCAGTTCCTCTTTCCAAAATTGCCTAAACGTAAGACATTCCATCTTTATTCTTAGGAATTTTTCCCCTCAACTAAAGAGGGTTTAATGTTTTTTTATAAAGTTTTATTGCTACTTCATGTCATTGTTGTTAAAATTATGACTGATATGTCATATTACTTATAGTTGTAATACTTGCATACTTCCAGTAAAGGTAATACTTGCATACTTCCAGTAAATGTTACAAAGTCACTTTTTCTTGTACATACACTGTGCAAAAAATTATTGTCAACAACTTCCACTTTTTCTGGACATAAACCGTGCAAAGTTATTTTCAACAGATTCCACTCTTTTCCTCTCATTCTTATTCGACATTCACACATCACTTCTATAAAGGCGAATTGATTCAACGATCCTTTCACACTTTATTAAAACCTTGCTTTTTATAGTCACTACTCGTCTTATCCAGACCCTCGGTAGAAATCATGATTCGTTTCTTAATTTTTAATAACTTCGTTCTCTGATTTGCGTTATTGAATTGTTAAAATTATTTTTCCCAGATTTTGTCACTGAACAGTTTCGGCAGGGCCAAGGGAGGAACAGAGTTCCAAAGCGCCACCTCTGTCACTGCTTCTGTTCTTTGTTAGTTTTTTGTTTGTTTGGGAACTTTAAAGGCATAAAAATGAAAAGCGATGATATTCTCCGGGCTTAGTGAAGTCTCTCAGAATTATTTTTCAAGAAATATTTCTATCAATTTTTCTATACACCTGGAAGTTACTTTTAGGTTACTGGGTCACGTGATTTTCCGTTGCCTAATTTCTGAGTTGTTATGAATGTTTGTGGGTTGGAAAATATTTTTACTCTATCGGAACCAGGGTTCAATCGCCTTAGAGTATATATATGTAATTATTTCCTAGTTTGTGGTTGTTATTATTAATATTACAGAGGCAATGAGTAATTTTTCCTAGTTTGTTGTTATTATTATTATTATTATTATTATTATTATTATTATTATTATTATTATTATTCTTATTATTATTAAGAAACCAAAAAAAGCGTAACCAAAAGTGCTTGAAATTAAATCTTTTTTTTAGGGTCTTCTTTTAGCTTAATATAATAATAATAATAATAATTAATAATAATAATAATAATAATAATAATAATAATAATAATTATTATTATTATTATTATTATAATTATTATTATTGTTATTATTATTATTATTATTATTATTAAACTTAATGAAATTAAATTTATTATTATTATTGTGTGCTGGAAGTAAGCCCTCTTTTAAACATGTTTTATTAAAAGTAATTGCTGAGGCAGCAATTAGTTTTAATAAAATATTATTATTATTATTGATGACGATAACCATGATGACTATTGTTCTTGCAAATGCCATTTTATCAATAGTTTCACGAATATTGACAATGATGATGACAGGAACATTTTAGCCAACTTTTAACCTCTCTCTCTCTCTCTCTCTCTCTCTGTACACATACTTTTCATCATTTCCTTTTCACTGTCATTGAAAGCATCTCGGTTTTGCGTTTGTACAGCGCCGTGGGAACGGTCTGTTCCATAACACGTTATCGAATAGCGCATGTCATTCCTTCCTTGACCTCTCTGGTGGATAGGAGGAGGAGGAGGAGGAGGAGGAGAAAAAAAAGAAGAATTGAAATGAAACTGGTCCCCATTGCGTTTAATAGGCTGACTTCTGTAATTGAGAAGTGAAAGTAGGGGGCGACGGGTATTGGGGAGTTAGAGGGAGGGAAGGGGGGTAGTGTGGGTTAGGGGGCGGCCGGGAAGTGGGGAGGAGGGGGAGGTGAGGAGGAGGAGGAAGGGGGAGTAACTTCTCTTTCGCTTCATTAACTCGCAGTGGCAATGCACACTTGACCTCCCCTCCCCCAAACTCCCTTAGACTAAGCAACCCCCTCCTCTCTCTCTCTCGCTCTCTCTCTCTCTCTCTCTCTCTCTCTCTCTCTTTATATATATATATATATATATATATATATATATATATACATATATATTTATATATATTGTGTGAGTTTCTCTCGATTCAAAGCTGGAGTCATGTACCTGGTCATTGGTCGACTGTCGTGGGTCGCATGAGTGAGTAGAAATTAATAGCGATGAGTTACTCGTAGAAATTGTCTAAAATTCGTATTTCTAAAATTTTACCCTTAACATCTTCAAACAACATGTGCATTGCGTAATATATCGGTTAAACATCTTAACTATATACGGTAAGACCACATGTCCGTTGGTAATCAAATAATCGGGCCATGAGAATAGAACACGTACTGTACCTGACGGCGTTAATTCTCTATCCATGACCTGCGCCGAACGAGGTGTTTACGTGAGTGATGGGAAAAGGCTTCTCTGCTCTGGTACCAGTAGTGGGAATATTTCCGTTACTTACATTAGTATTTATTGAATTTCTATGAAATGTACCTATTGATTGGACTATTATGCTTATATTCGGTCGGTATTTACTAATGTTTCAGGACTGTGTTTATTTGTAAATTTGGCTGAAAAAGCTTGTGAAAATTCGAGTATTTTTGTCGAAATCCGTCGTTTTTGTGCGTGTTAGTTGTTCAGGATGATTTAAAGGAATTTTTTATTATATTTGTTTGTTTGTTTGATTTAGATTTTTAATTATTTATATATTTATTTTATACTATACGTAGTAGTTTCCATTTTAAATTTTTATTTATTTATATATTTTTATGTACTACTATGAGATTCAGGGTCTCTGTAACACGGTTTTTTGGACTTTGCTCCTTGTCAAAGCATCGGATGTAGCTGAAAGTTAACATATGTATATTTTACAACCACACACAAATTTTGTCAGCATTATCAATAACCTAAACCCGATAGTTTTAATTTTTATAGAATAAAAATGATCTAGCCGACGCCATGGCCAATGATTACGAGCCAAGAGTCGAAAAACATTCATTACGTAAGCAAGGTAAACAAACACCTTTTGACTAAATGTGCCCCGCCCATCCACCAGACATAAATTCCATCGGCTCTGAAACCCAAAGAACTTTATGAATGGCGGAACGATACATATATGTGGGTGGGGTATCAGTGCTAGCGTAGTAATACTACTGTAGCAGTAGTGCCGCAACAGTATAGCAGTAATATACATGAATTAAACGTTTAGGCCAACTGCTGGGATCCTTGAGGATCATTTTAGCACTTCTTACAACTACTCGAGAAATTAGTTTTTATAGCCAGAAGTTAAATTTTCTAATCCAACAATGCCCATGGTTAACCTTCAGTGTTATCCTGATTATAACGAGGCGAAAGTGTGGGTGGAGCTCATGAAGTCACCATTCTGACGATAATTATTGGTGAAGGTTTAAAGCCAATATACGGTACGGCTATTTTTTTTTTTTTTTTCAGTGAATAGGTAGATAGCCAATAAATAAAAATTGCTTGACATTGGATTATAGCAGTTATCAAATCAAGCTTGCTCTAT
Source organism: Macrobrachium nipponense (assembly GCF_015104395.2). NCBI lineage: Eukaryota > Metazoa > Arthropoda > Malacostraca > Decapoda > Palaemonidae > Macrobrachium > Macrobrachium nipponense. The sequence continues at coordinate 60,749,267 of NC_061094.1, forward strand.
CTATTGTTTTTGATAATTACCAACTATTCCCTACATCTTGTCAATCTGATTGTGACCTATAAGTAGACTGTAATTTCTTTGGAAACTTATTTTGGGAGTTAGACTAATAATCGAAGTGTTTTGTATTTATTAACATATTTTGTTGGTTTGTTCATTATGACAAATTATCAGTGGAGAGGTTCCAGAGTTCATAAAGGTGTACTGCTTTGCTTGTATTTAAATTTGTATGTCATTGTTGCCAGAAGGTTTAGCCTTCGTTATTTACGTATAGCCAATCATCCACGAGAAAGAGGGAAGAAATGCTGTCATAAGTTACGTAACGAGTGCGTTCGAACCTTTTCCTCATGAGGTAAGTTAATTGGCCCGTCTTCAAAAAAGGTCACTTTTACAATATAAGTACCAAATTTATTCAACCTACGTAGTGCAGAATACACTCAAAATTTATGTGTTGATATAATATGTATTCTGAATAAGCGTTATATTAATTGAAATGCAATAGATAAAAAGTTATTGCGAAAAACCGTGTTACAGAGGCCCTGAATCTCATAGTAGTTATATTTATTTTTGTGTTTGTTTTTTATTTTTATTTATATATTTATTTTGTTTCATATGTATTAGTTTGTTTTTTAAAATTTTTATTTATTTATTTTTGTGTATTTGTTTATGCATTCAGAATTGGGGGAGGTAATGTTTTCCTCCACGTTGGCCTCTCTCTCTCTCTCTCTCTCTCTCTCTCTCGTCTCTCTCTCTCTCTCTCTCTCTCTCTCTTCTCTCTTCAGAGGCGCCCGAACGAATATGACGGATAACAGAAACTTTGGGCGGTGTCAACTAAGAACTCTGCAAAAAAAAAAAAAAAAAAAAAAAGACATTAAATGAATAATAAATAAAAATAAAAAACAAATAAAATCTAAATATTACACACCTCCTTCGAATATCCTTCGTGAGGGGGAGTTGGCTCCGCGTAGGATTCAAAGAGAAGGGAGGAGGAGGAGGACACCTCTGGAGGAGGAGGGAAAAAAAAAAAAAAAAAAAAAGGGTGAAAGTGGGTGACACGACACACACACTCCTTTTTGCCACCTGTTGGAGGAGTGGCTGCTTTTG
>NC_061094.1:60762867-60777867 GCF_015104395.2 Macrobrachium nipponense
CCTGTTACGCCTTTCAAACCTTTTGCTATTAATTTCCATTTCAGCGCTGAATGACCTCATAGGTCACAGTGCTTGGCCTTTGGCCTAAATTCTATATTCAACGTCAACTCATATTCTCTTTTTTTATATCTCTTTCTGCCCCTCCTATCAATTGTTTCATAGGGCAGTAGTGATGTTTTCCTCCTGTTACGCCTTTCAAACCATCTTACTGTCAATTTCCCTTTCAGCGCTGAATGACCTCATGTGTCCCATCGCTTGGCCTTTGGCTTAAAATCTATAATCCAATCCAGCCTTGTACACAGAGACCATCTTTTATTTCTTTATTTTTAATTGCTGTACATGCCACTGAAATTCATACGTAATTATTCTCTTGAGCCCAGTGTCCTCTTCTCGAGTACTTCACACAGTGCCTTAGATCCAAATGAAGAATATTAAGTCATTCGTATGTCCACAGCAAGATTCGAACTCGCATCCAGAGTATCAGAACGAGGTCACGTTGCTGACCTGACCTCGAGAAGGATCTATTTTGGTTTCATGTTGTGAAGATGTGTAGTACTTGGATTTTCCGAGCATTTAAAGGTAAATGAACGTGAAGTTCATTTGCTGTTATCAGAGAGAGAGAGAGAGAGAGAGAGAGAGAGAGAGAGAGAGAGAGAGAGAGAGAGAGAGGGGGGGGGTTGCGGTTTGAGAGAGAGAGAGAGAGAGAGAGAGAGAGAGAGAGAGGGGGGGGGGGGGGGCTGGTTTGGTGTTATTCGCCGTTTCTGAATTGCTCCATATTCACCAAGAATTGTATGCATGGAACGCACCTGGTAAACAACAAGCGAAGGTGCCAGTTTGTCACTTTTGACCTAATTCCTCAAGTTGACCAAACATTGAGACTCCACGCGTTTGTGTTGGTGAATAAATACGTGGAGTTAGTTTCTTCTAATCAAACAGAGTTGTTTTATGCTATTGATAGATAGTTTTGAGTTGCATTTCTCCTTGCAGCGTCATATTTTGAGGCGGCAAAATCGTTTCGTGGGTTGCCAAGGTAACTTCTGTTGAAGAATGATCCTGTACATATACGTTTCACAACTGGTTGTCCTTCGTTCAGTGATGCTTTGTTTATCTGGTGTCAAGGACTCGCTCCTGTGAATGCAAGTGTTTAAGGTGTTTGTAAGTTAGCTCGCGTGATTTATCGGTCATGTAGATGAATAGATAGTTGCGGGTTATTTTTTTGTGTGGCAAGTGAACGTCATTAGGGCTGATTTCTAGGTTGTCTGGTATTTCGATTTCAGCTCTGTTGACTTGGCTACTTTGGAAGCTGCTAAGTAAATAGGACTTTTGTGAAATTTGTCTTATATATACATATATATATAGTTATATATATATTATATAATATATATATATATATTTCCACTCTTAAGGCTTATCTACAATTCCGCAGTTAAGGCGGAAATGTGCCAATGACTTGAGGTATTTAATATTTATCTGGAACCCCCCCGCCCCCACCCCCCACCTCCTCTTCGTTTGGATAAACGGATTAATGTTGAAGAAATGTATAATGTACGTATATATGAGTTTCCATGGACATGTATATAATTTGCATATATATTAACTGTACGTGCGTGTATAAAAAAGGAACCTCTGTTTTAGTGTTTATTTTTATGTTTGTAAATTGCCCTGTTTAAGTTACAAAAAACCGAAAATTCCTTCAGTTAAGATAATCTTTTACTTTCGAAATTCGCTCATCACGTCTTCCAGGTACCGCACCTTTTTTTACGCAAATGTGTAATAAATAAATAAAAAAATTTGCCACTCAACATTCTCTCTCTCTCTCTCTCTCTCTCTCTCTCTCTCTCTCTCTCTCTCTCTCTCTCTCTCTAGTAAGGCCTTTTAACGGAATTTTCACCATCAAATTCTCCTGTATCATATATTAACGATTTAAGTTTTCTCTCTCTCTCTCTCTCTCTCTCTCTCTCTCTCTCTCTCTCTCTCTCTCTCCAGTAGGACCTTTTCTTTATTAAGTTGTTCGTCGTCATGTCTTCACATTTGAGCAATTTTCGCTGACCAAGCTAAAGACACTTCATCAATTGCAGTGACTCGATATTTCCAGTAGCATTAGCCTTTGCAATTGCCCTTAATACTGCCAAGGTTCAAGGCTCGCCTCGCAATATATCGAGTTAGAGAAAGGCCCTTGCAGTATCCAGCCACTTTGACCGTGCGATTGTGTGTGACGTCATCAGAGGAGCCCCTCTCCCCACGTACCCCCTCTCACCACCTTCCCTTTGCACTCACTGCATTTTCGCACTGCAATTAATGACAAATAATGAGGTGGGTCTGTTTATGTCGTGTATTGCCCCTGGCTTCGTTGGGCGTTGTAATGATTTTATACTGATGGGAAAGGAATGGTCGGGCAGGTTACACAGCGGACGATGGATTAAAAAGCATCAATTACTTCTAGGTCATATGTTTGGGCGGATTGCTCGATTGAATGACGTCGATGAGATGTGGGATGATGGCCAGTTACAGCTGAATGTTATTTTTGGGTCTGCTGCAGTCCTTTGAAATTTTTTTCCCGACCTATTCTGTCATATCCTATCCCAGCTCATAGAAGTGAAGTATTTGCTCGAGTTTGCAGTGGGAGAGTGGCTGGTTTTGGGTAAAAATATGCTGATACAAGTTGTGTGCTATTTCCCCGTGGTTATTTCATACTTCTGTGTTTGGAGTAATGTGAAAGGTTACAGAAAGCACAGTTTTTAGATATAAAAAAAATGGGTAGGGAATCTAGCTTTGGAGTAGCTTGATGTTTGAAGACAATACAGCACAGAATGGAGGTAGTGAAGAGAAATTACAGAGATTAGTGAAAGTGGAAACTAGAGAGATGGAGCAGTGGAAGCAGTCAAGCTTATAGAAAGGTAGCACGATGTGTGCAAAGGTTTTGGAGGAAGCTATTCACGTATAAAGAAACCAATGTTTTGATGTATGCCGGTATTGTTGAGCCAACTCTCCTCTATGGAAGTGAAGTGTGGATGTTGAATGCACGTGATATAAAAAATGTCACAGTTGGAGAGATGAGTTATGTAACAAAACGGTTATTATGGGGTAAATGATGGGTCAGAATTTCCTGAAATGTTGAGAGCGATTATTAGGTGAAAATTTGTGCTGTTTGGAAGTACTGTAGGAGATGAACAGCTGGAGTGCAACAGGTATTGGAAAGGTTTGAAGGCGAGAGTGCAAGCAAGATAGAGGTGAGTGGTGGAGTGTATGTAGGAAGTGACTGTTTAAATGAATAGATGTGTGTTACGTTGTGGAAGTTTATGACACAGATTATTCATCCATGACTATGCAGTTTATTCATTCATTACATTTTTTATCCATAGAAAATAAAGGACACTGAAATCATAACATTTTACTTGACATGGAGAGAGAGAGAGAGAGAGAGAGAGAGAGAGAGAGAGAGAGAGAGAGAGAGAGAGTCACACACACGAAATTATACATTTCTGCCCGTTGACATTCTATAGGCAAAACCGCAGATTGGTACCATACCCCAATCTGGTTACGTTTAATGGCCCGCGGGCTACCTGTCATCGCAATTAACTATCTCTCTCTCTCTCTCTCTCTCTCTCTCTCTCTCTCTCTCTCTGTGCTCTACTCCGAAACGTTTTCTCACATAAATACGGCGGACGATTTTAGTCCAAGGCAGAAGGCCGTAGCATAATGAAGCTATTTAACGAAGGTGCACGATTTTAAATGGTCTCTCTCTCTCTCTCTCTCTCTCTCTCTCTCTCTCTCTCTCTCTCTCTCTGAAGAATAGGAGGAGGACATTGATGAGGTAATCAACCATTTCTTGACACCTCTCTTTTTCTCTCTCTTGCATATTGCAAGCAAATTCTCTCTCTCTCTCTCTCTTCTCTCTCTCTCTCTCTCTCTCTCTCTCTCAGATGCAAATCGAATTAATATGGAGACGAAATCATACAAAGTTTAAATGACTATTGTAATTCCCATCCCATCTCCCTCTCTTCACAAACAAGGAACTCCTTCCCTCCCTCCCTCCCTCCCTCCGTGTCTTCCCCAACAGCCCCATTAGCCCCCTCCCATCTTTCTCTCTCTCTCTCTCCCTTATCGTTCCCTTCCCCCTCCCACCATCCCTCCCTCCCCCTCACCACCACCACCACAACCCCTCCTCCAGTCACTTCTCCATTTCCAAGTATATCTGCCGTACCTGTTGTGGCGGTGGTGGGAGGTACGATTTGCAGCTCTCTCTCTCTCTCTCTCTCTCTCTCTCTCTCTCTCTGTTGATACTCAACTCCCTTGTCTATGCGTTGCTGTTGCTTCGGTATAGCGTAGAGCTTTTTTTTTCTGGACGTACTGCCTTTTTTTTGGTCTTTTATTTTTCGTTGCTTCGTCTCCATCACGTGATTGGCTTGGGCTTGTGTGTGTGTGTGTGTGTGTGAGAGTCTTCATGTCTGTCTGTACGTGTGTCTGTTTGTGTCTGTATTCAGGCTGTATGTCTGTTTTGCACTCGATTGAAGAGCAGCTGACTGACGGAAGGTGTAGAATGGTGTGATGGCAAGTTACATTTTTAGCTAAATTGTTTGACTAATTTCATTATAGATAGATAGATAGTTAGATAGATAGATAGATAGATTGACAGTCTAGTCGTGGAGAGAAAGCTAGAGTGAGAGGAAGATTAATTGACTTGGCTGTTTGTTGCAGCTGTTGCAAACGCTCGTTCAGTCCCACTGCAGGAACTTGACTCGACACGTTTTTGTTTATTTTTTTTTTAACGTTTCCATTTTCCTATCGGTCAGTTTCGTTTTCATTCGTTTAGCTGGATTCTTTAAGAAATTACTTTTTACTACTTTTAAGAAATTAATTTTACTAATTGCAAGAAATTACTTTTCTTTTATTACTTGAAGAATTGACTTTTATGATTTTTTCTTGACTTTGGAATAAAAAATGATGTAGAAAACTTTGGGTATAATTGGTTAACTTAGCTAGGTTATTCGTTTCTCTCTCTCTCTCTCTCTCTCTCTCTCTGAAGATATTGTCTTATTCACTTAGCGTTAAATCCCCCATCCCCCCGCCTAAAGGTATTATTGGTTAATTCACTTAACGCAGAGTCTCTCTCTCTCTCTCTCTCTCTCTCTCTCTCTCTCTCTCGATGTATTATTGGTCAATCCACTTAACGCAGAATATCTCTCTCTCTCTCTCTCTCTCTCTCTCTCTCTCTCTCTCTCTCTCTCTCTCTCTCTTCGCCGAAGGAGGCGTATCCTATATCTCTATTTAAGAGCCACAGGATGATACATCTCACTCGACTCGTGCATCCATCTCCTCGAACAAGGAGAGGGTGTTAATTAAGGCACTCTGTCAGGGGACTTCTTAATTTAGTTATTTAGTTGCTTTTATTTCTTTTTGATGTGGGGATTCGAAGGTATTGTTGGTCCTCGTTTTGGGAGCAATAGTATGAAATATCTTTTTTAAGTTTTTTAATGTAATATTAATTGATATAAATGCTTGCGGATTTTGTAAATGTCAGTCATTCGTCGTGAATGCTCTTTCAGTGTCTTGTTATGATAATACTACTATAAATATATTTACTGGTTGCATATGGGAGAAGATATGCCCGTTAACTTCCATAGCAATCTTATGAAAATGGATAAGTACGGAGAAGGAGATAATTACAGGTTTAGTAAGAAATATAAATGAAATAACGAAGACTAATTTTTATTACATACATACATACATACATACATACATACATACATATATAATATATTATATATATATATATATATATATTATATATATCTATATACGTACATACTACATACATACAATTATTAATAAACATAGTGTTTATAAAATATTTTACATTATTTTCAACTTGCAAAGCAATCTTATGATGAATTGGATAAGTAGAGAGAAAGAAGTAAAGATTTAATGACAAATGTAAATAAAACAACGAGCTATTTATTTCATTATACATACCTACATACATACATATAGCGTATACATACGTACATACATACATACAATTATTAATAAACATAGTGTTTATAAAATATTTTACATTATTTTCAACTTGCAAAGCAATCTTATGATGAATTGGATGAGTAGAGAGAAAGAAATAAAGATTTAATGACGTATGTAAATAAAACAACGAGCTATTTATTCCATTATACATACATAAATACATATAGCGTATACATACGTACATACATACTTATATACATACACATGACCGATTATTTATGCATGGTTTTACATTATTTTATGTTGGGCACTGACACATGTAAGGTTTTACATTATTTTATGTTGGGCACTGACTCATGTAAGGTTTTTACAATTATTTATGTTGGCACTTGACACATTTTGTAAGGTTTTTACATTATTTTTATGTTGGGCACTGACTCATGTAAGGTTTTACATTATTTTATGTTGGGCACTGACTCATGTAAGGTTTTACATTATTTTATGTTGGGCACTGACTCATGTAAGGTTTTACATTATTTTATGTTGGGCACTGACACATGTAAGGTTTTACATTATTTTATGTTGGGGAATTCACTTAACGCAGAATATTCTCTCTCTCTCTCTCTCTCTTCTCTCTCTCTCTCTCTCTCTCTCTCTCTCTCTCATACGCAATATTTTACATTATTTTTGAGATCGGCACTGACCCCTGCCACATAATTAGAATCGCAACATGGCCATTTTTTTAATCCGCTCACTGTGGAATGTTTTTGTCGCCTATCGTTTGCCCTCCTGTCTGTTCGCAAGACAAACACACATAAATAAGTTTAGGGCGTCTCCCCCATGTCCGTCGAATTGTGCCCATGTCCTTATAGAGTTTACCCCCCCCCCCCCTCACCCGGTCCTCTAAAATCCCCCGACACACCCACCCCCACCCCGTCCCATTTCCCCATCATCAACTGTGGCCGTGATATATAAAGTTCAGGACGCTTCCCTCGTAGTTATATATATATATATATATTATATATATATATATATATATATATAATATATATACATATATGATATATATATATATATATATATATAATATATATATATTATATATATATTAGTCTTTCATTTACACCTTGTTTCAGGTTCATTTCTCTCTCTCTCTCTCTCTCTCTCTCTTCAGTCTTGATAAAGATGTATATAAACTTCTGATAAACTTCACTCTCATTGTAACTCAGATAAACTTCACTCTCCTTTTAACTATTATAAAGTTTATTAGATAATGTTATAAATGTTTTATTTATATTTAGTGTTATAATTAATTCATCTGCGTTTGCGTTTTCTCATAATCATTTCGTCAAATCATTGTTGTATATAATTTGAAAAAATATATATAAAAAAGATTTTTTTGCAGGTGATGTACATTACTTGAAAAATATATAATTTTATATATTTATTTATTTTTTTTGCAGGTGAGACATTAAAGTATCTTCCCTCGCGTGTGTGTGTGTCAGAAGGAATGTGAGTAATTCAACTTAATTTTTTATTGTTATTTTTTTATAAAAATCTACACTGTATGCGATATGAATTTACAGACTTTTTCTCCTGTGAATTTCGTTTATATGAGGAAGTGTTAGAGATTAGAAGACGCATGCTGTTTGCTCAGTAGCTGAAGATAGACTGAAATACATAATTAAGACCCCCATGCTTTATAACAATTTATTCAGACATAAATTTACGTTTGTGGAGTTAACGATCATTTGCATTTGTTTTCTCATCACTTTCGGATGGATACCATTATCTAAAAGCATTTAGTGGGTATTCTTTTCCCACTGGGTTGTACGTTGTGAATATATAAGTTTATCGTTACCATGAAGGTGTTGGAAACAGTGCGCTCATTAGCTGACTATATATATTTTGTTTCTTTATTGAGGATATAAATACACCGATATTGAATTCGAAACCAGTAGCGCTAGTGGACTTCGTATCTTTGGTGACGGTCAGGGTGAAACTTCAGTAATGAAAAGAAAAAAATAAAAATAAAGGTGAATTCATGTGAGGTCACATCAGGCCACACAAATGTAGGTCGAGGTCCGGAGTTTTAAATATTACGTATATATATATATATATATATATATATATATATATATTATATATATATATATATATATATATATATATATAAAACTTTAGATACATGTATATTTTTATATATGCTATATTTATCTATGTATACACACAAACATCTATGTATCTATATATATGTATATATATAGACATTTATACACACAAACACTCACACATTATGTATGTATGCGTATGTGCTTATGTATGGATTTAGACAGACATACCAGCATATATGAACTGTATATACATAGATCAGTTCCTGATATATTCAACGGGAATCAATGACCTCCCGAAACGTAATTCAGTGGTTAGTGAAGGTAGCTATAGAGCTGTTCGGAGAAGGCAGGCGAAGGGGCTGTTTATAGGGCTGGAGACAAAGACGAGATGGTCCTTCGGCTCGAGGGCATGTCACTAAAAGTAGGGGCGAGGGTAGGGAGGATGGCCGAGGATGAGCTCGGGGCACCAGGAGGAGGAGGAGGAGGAGGAGGAGTAGTAGTAATAGTAAGAGGTCATTGGTAGGAAAAGGGAGTTTGTATGGAGGTTGATTGGAAGGAGGACATATATAAGTAGGAGGAGTCGGTATCATATCGTAGTCGTAGTCGTAGTCGTAGTCGAGTAGTATAGGTAGTAGAGGAAGTCGTAGTCGTAGTCGTATCGTAGTCGTAGTCGTAGTATTTATAGTTTAGGAGGATTAGCGTAGTCGTAGTCGTAGTCGTAGTCTTAGTCGAGTATAGTAGTAGTAGTAGGAGGAGTCGTAGTCGTAGTCGTAGTCGTAGTCGTAGTAGTAGATAGTATTAGGGGATCGTAGTCGATCGTATCGAGTCGTCGTAGTAGTAGTAGTAGTAGGAGGAGGAGGAGGAGGGTGAGGTGAGTGTTAGTAGTCTTTATCTAGAACTGCTGGTATGTGAGACTTTCGGATTTATCAGACTAATTATTAGTAATGTATTATTTAGACGTAATTCAGATATTGTTGTAATAGTAATTTGTTATTTAGACCTAATATAGAGCTTACTGAGTTGTTATTTAGACCTGATTCAGACTTACTGGGTTGATTATATATTGACCAACTTTTTTCCTTGTGGAAAGGAATGAGAGTAGATTATTTTATAACAAAAATCTATTTCTTAATTTTGGTTTGGTAGTTTTCAATACGTTGTTGTAATGTATTCATTTCTGTTTTGTTTCGTGCAGTTATGCATCTTACTGCTAGATACAGTTTTATGAATAACAAGATTATTATAATTGTGTTTCATGAGTTCAAAGAAAATTGTTTAATAATTACAATAAGTGATACAATCACCGGAAATATTACTTTGTTATTACTCAATTGTAGGGCATCCTAAAGAACTCCTTGTATGTTCCTTTTGCAGGGGGGTTGGGGGGTGGGTTGGGGGGAGGTCGTGGGGGGGGGGAGGCAGAGTCTTATAATCATAAAGGTGAACGATGAAAATTGAAAGTGTTGTACGAAATCGGCAATTTGGTAGATAATAGACATCCAACATAATTATGTTCAAACCGAAAAGAAGTATATTTGTTGTGTATTAAATGCTTGGATGGTGTTGCATTTTATTATTTTATTATTATTATTTTTTTTTTTTTTTTTTTTTTTTTTTTTTTTTTTTTTTTTTTTTTTTGCTCTATCACAGTCCCTCCAATTCGACTGGGTGGTATTTATAGTGTGGGTTCCGGGCCGGGTTGCATCCTGCCTCCTTAGGAGTCCATCACTCTTCTTACTATGTGTGCCGTTTCTAGGATCACACTCTTCTGCATGAGTCCTGGAGCTACTTCAGCCTCTAGTTTTTCTAGATTCCTTTTCAGGGGATCTTGGGATCGTGCCTAGTTGCTCCTATGATTATGGGTACGATTTCCACTGGCATATCCCATTATCCTTCTTATTTCTATTTTCAGATCTTGATACTTATCCAATTTTTCCCTCTCTTTCTCTTCAACTCTGGTGTCCCATGGTATTGCGACATCAATGAGTGATACTTTCTTCTTGACCTTGTCAATCAACGTCACGTCTGGTCTGTTTGCACGTATCACCCTATCCGTTTCTGATACCATAGTCCCAGAGGATCTTTGCCTGATCGTTTTCTATCACTCCTTCAGGTTGGTGCTCGTACCACTTATTACTGCAAGGTAGCTGATGTTTCTTGCACAGGCTCCAGTGGAGGGCTTTTGCTACTGAATCATGCCTCTTTTTGTACTGGTTCTGTGCAAGTGCCGGGCATTCACTTGCTATGTGGTTTATGGTTTCACTTTTCGTATTGCACTTCCTACATATGGGAGAGATGTTATTTCCGTCTATCGTACTTTGAACATATCTGGTTCTTAGGGCCTGATCTTGTGCGCTGTTATCATTCCTTCAGTTTCCTTCTTTAGCTCTCCCTCTGTAGCCATTGCCAATTGTCATCGCTGGCTAGTTCTTTAGTCTGTCTCATGTATTGTCCATGCATTGATTTGTTGTGCCAGTCCTCTGTTCTTTCTGTCTTTCTCCTGTCTCTGTAAATTTCTGGGTCTTCGTCTGCTTTTATTAGTCCTTCTTCCCATGCACTCTTTAGCCACTCGTCTTCACTGGTTTTCAGATATTGCCCCAGTGCTCTGTTTTCGATGTTGAGGCAGTCCTCTATACTTAGTAGTCCTCTCCCTCCATCCTTTCGTGTTATGTATAGTCTGTCCGTATTTGCTCTTGGGTGTAGTGCTTTGTGTATTGTCATATGTTTCCTTGTTTTCTGATCTATGCTGCGGAGTTCTGCCTTCGTCCATTCCACTATTCCTGCGCTGTATCTGATTACTGGCACTGCCCATGTGTTTATGGCTTTTATCATATTTCCGGCGTTGAGTTTTGACTTGAGTATCGCCTTGAGTCTCTGCATATATTCTTTCCTGATCGTGTCCTTCATCTCTTGGTGTTTTATATCTCCTCCTTCCATTATTCCCAGGTATTTGTATCCTGTCTCATCTATGTGTTTAATGTTGCTCCCATCTGGTAGCATTATCCCTTCAGTTCTCGTTACTTTGCCTTTTTGTATGTTGACTAAGGCGCATTTTTCTATTCCAAACTCCATCCTGATGTCCTCAGATACAATCCTTACAGTCTGGATTAGGGTATCTATTTCCTTGATGCTCTTACCATACAGCTTGATGTCGGTCCATGAACATCAGATGGTTGATTCTGTTGCCTCTTTTCTTGGAGTTGGTACCGGCATCCATCTTCTGTAGTAACTTTTGTCATGGGAATCATGGCTACTACGAAGAGTATGGGGACAGTGAGTCGCCCTGGAAGATCCCTCTCCTGATATTAACCTCTGCTAGTCTTATTCCAGAGCTTGTAAGTATTGTATTCCAGTTGCGCATTGTATTTTTGTGGAGGAAGCTGATGGTATTTTCCTCTGCCCCTATATATTTTCAGGCATTCTATTAGCCATGTGTGTGGTATCATGTCGAAGGCTTTCTTATAGTCTTCCATGCCATGCTTAGGTTGGTTTTCCTTCTCCTACTGTTCTTCATTACCATTTTGTCTATCAGGAGCTGGTCCTTTTGTGCCCCTACACTTCCTTCTGCATTTCCTTTGTTGGTTGGTGGGGGATGGTGTTTGTTTCCTCTAGGTAGTTGTATAGCCTTTCACTGATGATACCTGTTAGTAACTTCCACATTATTGGTAGGCAGGTGATAGGCCTTGTAGTTACTGGCTATATTTCCCTTTCTTACTCTTGTCCTTTTTGTACTAATGGATGTTCTCCTGTTGGTCATCCATTTGGGTGCTTGGTGATTTGAGATACAATGCTGGAGTTTGTTCTTGCTATTCGTGGTGTGTAGGCCTTGAAGTTTTTTGAGCCATTATTCCATGGACTTCATCGGGACCTGGGGCTTTCCAGTTTGGCATTTTCTTTAGTTGGTTGTCTGACTGTGTCTGTCGTGATGTCTGTGAATCTTTGTTTTATTCTCCCTGTTTCTTCTTCCTTGACTTATTATTATTATTATTATTATTATTATTATTATTATTATTATAAGATAACGATCGCTCAGGATAGTGAAAACATACAAACAAACAAACAAGACACCGCAAAGCCGCCATAAACGGCCGAAATTGTTTGTGACCGCAACCTTCAATTTTCTTCCCAACTATACGAAATTAATCTCCGCGGATATTGCAAGTGATTACGGCGTTCGCGGAAAAGAAAGAAGGGTTAGGTTAATCGCCCTCCCCCTATTCCCATACATGCCTTACCTTTTCTCTCTCTCTCTCTCTCTCTCTCTCTCTCTCTCTCTCTCTCCTTTCGTTTTAATATTGGACATTCTTTCCTTCACTTCTATTTTAGACTTGCATATTATGTACTATGTTGAGTACTCTCTCTCTCTCTCTCTCTCTCTTCTTCTTCTTCTTCTAGTATTGGTTATTCTTTCCCTCTGTCTATTTTATACTTGCATTCTATGCTGAGTACTCTCTCTCTCTCTCTCTCTCTCTCTCTCTTCTCTTCTCTTCTCTTCTCTCTCTCTCTCTCTCTCTCTCTCTCTCTCTCTCTCTCTGCGACAAGCGAATCTACTTATTGCATTCTTGCGAGTTGTAACTCGCTAGTTATAAAGTGACCATAGAAGGGGGCCCCTCTGTTGTTATGGGACTGGTACATACCCCCATGGGTATCTCTAGGGGGCGGGGATGGGTCGGGTGGCCATGGCAAGTCGTGACTTAAGCCTAAGGACGGTTACAAGTGCTGTTAGGCATTTTACCACCGCACCCCCCCCCCCCCCCCACCCCCACATATGATTCGCGCAATTCAAAATTTAATGGTCACTTCGTGTCGTCTTCATGTTGAGATAGGGGGAGTCCTTCTTCTTTCTTTTTCTTTCTCTACAACTTCAACTGAGGAAGTCTTCGTTCCTCTTTCTTTCCTTCTTTGAAACTTCAGCTGAGGGAAGTCTTTCCTCTTTCTTTGGGAAGTCTTCTTTCCTCTTTCTTTCTTTTAAACTTCAGCTGAGGGAAATCTTCTTTCCTCTTAACTTCTTTGAAACTTCAGCAGAAGGAAGTCTTCTTTCCTCTTTCTTTGAAACTTCAGCTGAGGGAAATCTTCTTTCCTCTTTCTTAACTTCTTTGAAACTTCAGCAGAAGGAAGTCTTCTTTCCTCTTTCTTTGAAACTTCAGCAGAAGGAAGTCTTTTTTCCTCTTTCTTTGAAACTTCAGCTAAGGGAAATCTTCTTTCCTATTTCTTAACTTCTTTGAAACTTCAGCAGAAGGAAGTCTTCTTTCCTCTTGCTTTGAAACTTCAGCGGAAGGAAGTCTTCTTTCCTCTTTCTTTGAAACTTCAGCTGAGGGAAATCTTCTTTCCTCTTTCTTTGAAACTTCAGCTGAGGGAAATCTTCTTTCCTCTTTCTTTGAAACTTCAGCTGAGGGAAATCTTCTTTCCTCTTTCTTAACTTCTTTGAAACTTCAGCAGAGGGAAGTCTCCTTTCCTCTTTCTTTCTTTGAAACTTTAGCTGAGGGAAGTCTTCTTTCCTCTTTCCTTCTTTGAAACTTCAGTGAAATCGATATTAAACCATACCTATTGTCCAATATTAATTTTAAATTCTTTATAAGTTTAAGGAATTCCTGCATGTATACCATCTTAAGATTTGCCCATGTGTGGTACTACGATTTGAAAACTGGAACAAAGGCACCTCAATATTTTCGCATTTTTATTATTATTATTTTTTTTATCTTGACCACCCGACTTGATTCAAGGTCACGTTGATGGCGTGAGGAATATTATACCTTTTTTTTTTTATTGTACAAGAACGATATTTTATCGTTTTCATAATATTTCAAGAGCATATATTCCTGCCTACATTCGTATCTAACGGCAATGAAGCTTCTCTCTCTCTCTCTCTCTCTCTCTCTCTCTCGTTAGGTAGATCTGGGATATTGTGATCGACTTGGGATCCTCGGTTTGGTATATATATATATATATATATATAATATATATATATATATAATATATATATATATATATATATTTCAGTTCACGTTTTATATATATTATATATAAAACGTGAACTGAAATATTAAAACGTGAGACTGGACGTCACCATACTGATTTATTTGCAATGACAACTGTTAAATCTGCCATAACCGTAGAATGTTGGAAATACATTCTAAAGACGTAGGAAATGTACTTCAAAGGAAATATATTTAAGAAATATATTCCCGCAGTATCAGTAATACGTTTCAGCTCTGAGTTCGTATTTTTCTATTGAACATAACAAGCTTATTAGACTATCCCAAATTTACCTGGAGAGAGAGAGAGAGAGAGAGAGAGAGAGAGAGATTCGTAACCGTTTTTATTATTATATACTTTTACTGTACCTCCATTCATATTATCTTTTCTTCGATCTAGCTAACCACCCTCTCCTAATCATTATCAGCGCCTCCGTGGCGTGGTCGGCTTGGTGTGGCCTGCCACCTCGGTGGCCGCGAGTTCGATTCTCGGGCATTCCATTGAGGAATGAGAGATGTGTATTTCTGGTGATAGAAGTTCACTCTCGACGTGGTTCGGAAGTAAAGCCGTTGGTCCCGTTGCTGAATAACCACTGGTTCCATGTAACGTAAAGATACCATACAGACAAATAAACCTAACTTTTATTGCATAGTGCAACTGCTTTGAGGTTGTCCTCCAATGACACCTTTCAGTCCTACCAACCTTTTCCTCCCTATTATTATATTTTCCCTTATACAGGCAAAACGTCGGCATGAAGCATCACAACCAATGAAATGTCTAGACATTTTTCATTGTCTCTTTCCTTCTCTGCAACAAAGAATGCTTCGCATTCCTGTCAAGACCTTGAGTATTTTTTGTTTTTTTTAATTTGGAATCTTATTTTTTTCCCTTAACTGGCAAAACGGCATTTGTGAGAGCATCTCTGAGACGTTGTCCTTCAGTTTTTTATTAT
>NC_061094.1:60787867-60815367 GCF_015104395.2 Macrobrachium nipponense
GTACCAAGACAACGCAACAACAATGGAAAGAAGGGTGGTGTTGTTGTCTTCTTCTTCTTCTTCTTCTTCTTCTTCTTCTTCTTCTTCTTCTTCTAATCTGCTGCAGATCTTGACCATGGGATGCTGGGCGGAAACTCAAAGGGACATGCACTCTTTATTTTCAGCATTTCCGTCATTTTCGTCACTAGTTAACGAGAAGATTTTGGCATTTTGCGTGCGATGTTTTTTTTTTTATTATTTCCCTTTTTTTTAAGAGTGGGGGAAGTTTGGTACAAAATGATGGCAGTAGAAAAGAATTTCTCTAGAGAATAATTGTGGTGGTGAAAAGTTTTTTGTATTTTTGTATTGGAAATGTTGAAATCATGAAAATATTCCAAAGTTTTTGTGTTTTGTATTGGAAATTTTGAAATCATGAAAATATTCGTTTTTTGCATTTTTGTATTGGAAATTTTGAAATCATGAAAATGTTCCCAAAATTTTTATTTTTGCATTGAAAATTTTGAAATCATGAAAATATTCCAGGTTTTTGTATTTTTGTATTGGAAATTTTGAAATCATGAAAATATTCCAGAGTTTTTTAATTTTCGTATTGGAAATTTTGAAGTCATGAAAATATTGCAAAGTTATTTGTATTTTTGTATTGGAAATTTTGAAATCATGAAAATATTCCGTCTTTTTGTACTGGGAATGTTGGTGTTTTGAAAAAAAAAAATGGATTTTTATATTGCATAGATTGATGTTATCCTCGTGTGTATAACGTTCAGTGTTCATATTTCATAGATAAACATTAAAATATAATCATAATTTCTCAGTGAAAAAGACGTTTATATATTTTGAGAGTAACTGTGGTCGAAATATTTCTGACGTTGCAGAAATATTTATTTGGGATATTCACTATTTCACATATCGAAAATTCGCTCTGAGTATTGCTTACTCTTGCTTGTGACAATTTGAATATAATTTTGTATATATTTTGTATGTTGCCTCGTCCGATCATCAAATGTTCCCGTCTAAACTATAATCTATATCCCTGCCCCCCCCCCCCTTAGGTTGTATACGTTCCTAAAGTGAGTCTCTTTTCGCAAAATGAAATTATGATGTATATTTTAATTAGATAATATCTTGAATCACTTTATGCCCTTCTTCTGCATTTGCAACTAACCACTCGTCAACGAGTATTGAAATGTATCCGGATTGTTGTCAGTTTGAGGTATGCATATATTAGGAAGGAAACTGAGGTATACCAGATATGAATAAATATCTGCGCAGCCTAAAGGCAGGTCGTGGATTGAATGATAATATGGAGCGCTGCTTGAGTCATCTGATTGGAATTTAGTTCCTTAATGATGTAACATTCCTGTTATAAAGTTGATCTTAATTGGGAAATGCAATTTTGAGAAAGTGATTTATGCGATGTATATGTTTATGTATTCGTTAATATAAAACACCACTGAATTATAATAGTCATTATAATTTTATGTCCTGAGAGAGTGAGAGAGAGTGAGTTACAAGGAGTTACGAGGATTGGGATCTCTTGTTAGTCCATCAGGTCCATCATGTGCTCACTTATCTGTAGGAGCAGGTTTTACTGTCCATTCAGTGTCCTAATGATTTTGCACAGAGAGAGAGAGAGAGAGAGAGAGAGAGAGAGAGAGAGTATAGCATAGCATTATAGTGAAAGTGCCTCAAATGGAGAGAGAGAGAGAGAGAGAGAGAGAGAGAGAGAGAGAGAGAGAGAGAGAGAGAGAGAGAATCCGTCCGTCATTCACCTCGTAGCAATTCAAATTTTCATTGTGTCAGCAAGTATGCTGTAGTGACCTTGAAAATGTCACTTCCTTCCACCCCCCTCCCCCTTCCCCCTCTAGACAAAGAGCGGCTTTGATTGATCATTTCCCGTCATAATATTCTTCTCTTTCTTCACTTTTACCCGTCTGTCTCTCTGCTCCCCCTTTCCTTGTCAAGTGGCCTGGAATGGAGAAAATAGATCAAAATAAGAAATATATCGTCCGGTCAATGAGGGATTTTGAAAAAGAAAAAAAAAAAAAACTTGGTGTGTTTCTGCTCCAGTCAGCATTTGTAGGATGGGGGCGCCATTGACATTGACTTTTCAATTGTCTTTTACCGTGGAGCCATCAATCCTTTTGATTGCAAATGACGCATTTGAGAGCTTTTGCGTCTAACATTTCGTGAGTTTCAAGCAGGTGAGGACAGTGAGAAAAAAGGTAATACTTGATTAGTTGTTGTTGGAGATGAAATACAAGATTAATGTAGACTGAATTCCTGAAGCTGGAAATATTTTATGTATAAGAGTATAAGAGTGTGTGTGTCAGAGGGTGAAAGTAGTTGGGTGTATTTCTATGTGAGTACAATGAGAACCAGAGTTAAAACATGAATTATAATTAATTGGCAAGAGCTTTGGCTAGGTCCATTTATGAACTTCACTTTGTGCAATATATATATTATATATATATATATATATATATATATATATATATATATATATATATTCCTTGTATACACCTACACAGTAGGCTCATAAGCAGCGCATCGAACCCCTACACACACACACACACACACACACACACACACTGTGCCACTCACCTCCATCTTACGTAACTTCTGTATCCCAGGATACAAATAGTACCCTTCCCTTCCAGTCTTTTCAGGTAACTCCCATCCCATATTCCCTCCCACTTAATGAAGGGGAAAAAGAGAACTTGCTACTTCAAATGAAGTGACCTCCCGACCCATACTGTCACCGTAAGGCTTCATTGCAGGATCCCGAAGTTCAAGGTCACGCCCTGAGGATGATCGGAGGAGTCTCTAGGGATCAAGGGCGGAATTTGGGGGCGAGGGGTGAAGAGGACCTCCTTGGGGGGGGGGGGGGGGGGGAAGGATTCAGGTGTCTCCCCCCAAAAAACCTCTCGTGTACGACCACACTTCCGGTCTCACCTGAAATGGTTCTCTGAGGGTTCGACTTGAGACGCTACTGCTGAGAGAGAGAGAGAAGAGAGAGAGAGAGAGAGAGAGAGGAAAGGTTGTTGAGACTGGCTATTACTAAGAATAATAACTCGAAAGTATCTAAATTTAACATTTACTGAAGCGTGACATAAGCTTGTTTAACCATTGTTCCTTTCTGATCCCTAAGTGTGGAATGTCTCCCTGTCTATGTTATCTTCTTTTCTATAGCCCGTCGCATTTCGCGAGGCGTTTTTTGTATCCCCTTTCACTCGGTTACTATCCTATTCTCTGCTTTTAATTTTATAGTCGCTAACTTTGCCATATTCAAAAACATTAGAAAATCACACCAATTGAAGATAAGGTATGTTTTGCTATTTGAGTTAAATTTTACGACGTGAGATGAGATGCTGAGGAAGTTGTCGAAGATTCCGAGGATTCTCTCTCTCTCTCTCTCTCTCTCTCTCTCTCTCTCTCAGCCACGCATATTGAATGCATTGTTACACCACCTGCTTCTGTCACGAATACCATGATATCCGACACGTATGGAGTGCTTTATTCTTTCATTGCTTTATTAGATTATATTATGTTATTTATCTATTTCTTTGTATATTTTTTATTTAATATTTTGTGCAAGCAACATGGTTTTTTATTACCATTGCGCATTTAAGTGTTTATATTTGTATACGTTTAATCTATATCTTTGTATATTTTTTATTTAATATTTTGTGCAAACAACATCGTTTTTTATTACCAGTGTGCATGTGTTTATATTTGTATAAGATTATTTTTAATTTTTGAGATATCAATAATTATGCCTCTGTAGACTGGTAATAAACTCTCTCTCTCTCTCTCTCTCTCTCTCTCTCTCTCTCTCTCTCTCTCTCTCTCTCTGAGGAATATATCAGGAGTGAGCGTAGATGTGTTTAAGAATAAGCTCGACAAATATCTAAACTGCATCCCAGACCATCCAAGATTGGAAGATGCAAAATATACCGGAAGATGTACTAGCAACTCTCTGGTAGACATTAGAGGCGCCTCACACTGAGGGACCTGGGGCAACCCGAACGAACTGTAAGGTCTGTAAGGTTAAGGTCTCTCTCTCTCTCATTATTTTTTGCCTCCTCCTCGATGTATGTCATGTCATAAACCGTCAAATCCACTTCAACAACATTTCGGATCTTTTTTTTCATCACTTCTTAACATCTGCCTTTCCTGCCTGGGGGTGTTCGTTGTCGCCAACATAATTAGTATCTTTTATTCCTCTCATCCGGGCTCCCTGTGTCTCGCTCCTGCATTCCTCCGCTCGGAGTTTTTTTATTTTATTTTATTTTTTATTTTGGTATATTGTAGATTGCCTCGCGTGTCATCATTGTTTGATTGTTGCTGTTGTTTATCTGTTGTTTATCAAGTCTGGTATCGTTGTTGTTTTTTGTCATCGGTACTTCTCAGATCATCAGTATAAAGTAAGTGTTGTTTTTCTTAATCGCCATTATCGTCATTGTCATAATATTTTTTTTTTAAGTTTCTTGTACAAAATCCTAGTTAAGGCTTTTGGTTCTAAGTCAAACTTCTGTTATAAAATCAAGTTAATTCTTTTGGTGTAAAATCTAGCTAATTCTTCTGTTTTAAAATCTTAAGTAAGGTTTCTTATTTTAATTCTAGCTTAAGCTCCGGGTATAAAATCCAGCTAATTCTTCTGGTATAAAATCTATCTGAAGGTTCTGGTATAACATGTAACTTAGGACTCTGGTATAAAATCTAGTTAATTCTTCTAGTATAAAATCTAGCTGAAGCTTCTAGTATAAAATCTAGATGCAGCTTATGGTGTAAAATCTAGATATTCTACTGGTGTAAAATCCAGCGGAAGCCTCTGGTATAAAATCTAGCCAATTCTGGTAAAAACATGTAAAGTGTTTGATATAAAATCAAAGTGAAACTTCTGGTATAAAAGCTAGCTAATTCTGACCAAAAAAAAATTATATAGGGTTTCTGGTATAAAATCTAAATAAAGCTTCTGGTATAAAATTAGCTAATTCTGGTAAAAAAAATATATAGGGCTTCTGGTATAAAATCTAAGTGAAGATTCTATTATAAAATGTAAGTGAAGCTTCTGGTATAAAATCTTTACAAACATTACATTTTATTTGCTCACGAGCGCTTACCAGGTGACTTGTTTTTTTTTTTTTTTTTTTTTTTTTTTTTTTTTTTTTTTTTTTTTTTTTTTTTTTTTTTTTTTTTTTTTGTTTTTTTTTTTTTTTTGCTGCCCTAACGCTTGAGAAGGAAACGCCTGTGGCAGTACCCAACAAGGTCCTGGGAAGGGTTGGTAGGACCAAATCCCATCCGATATCCTTCCGCTGGTAATACAAAAGGAAGTCGAACAGAAGCTCATTCCAGTAGTTGTCCTTCCAATTGGGCTTCTCGACCGACTTATTAAAAACTGGGCACGGGGGGGGGAGGGGGGGGGGGGCCTAAGGGGGGGGCGGGCTAGTGGGTAGTCTTCGGATTGGAACAAATTCGTCCTAAACAAGACTCAGAAGACGAGATAAGAGCAGACTATGCAGTTTTTTATTTTTATTTATTTATTTATTTATTTTATTTTTTTTTTTTGTATTACGTTTGTGCTATGAATATAAACTTTGGGCCCGACTGCTGGGTGTCAGTCGAATGTTTAAGATTCTCTCTCTCTCTCCTCTCTCTCTCTCTCACACACACACACACAAATCTTCGTATAACATCTGTGATATGAATATAAGAATTTGACCAGATTGCTCTGTGTCAATCGAATCTTTAAAATTAATTCTCTCTCTCTCTCTCTCTCTCTCTCTCATTGGCTAACAATAAGATCTATATTCCCTCGTATCCGGGAGGGGAAGGAGGAGGAGGGAGGAGGAAAAGATATAAACTTCAGTTGAGGAGAGGAGGAGGAGGAGGAGGAGGAGGAGGAGGAGGAGGATGTCCTCTTTCCTCACAGGATCTCTGCGACACTGCCCGACCATAGGAAGAAGCGACACCCCTTCGGAGTAATTTGTCTCTCCCTCGGGAGGAAATAGCGAGATGTTTTGAAAAACACTTGACATTGATGAAAGGGGTGAAACGCTCAGCCGTGCAGTTTTGGTCTTTCTAAAAGGCTGTGCGGTGAAGGTTGTGCACAATTACGTACTTCAAACGTATATACATACGTACATACTTTTTAATAACTAAACACATACTTTAATACATATATTAATACATATATCTATAATAATATATATATATATATATATATATATATATATAACTTATATATATATATATATATATATATATCTATATATATATAGTATATATATATATATATATATATGTATATATATATCTATATCTATATATATATATATATATATATATATATATATATATATATATATATATATATATATATATATATATATATATATATATATATATATATATATATTAGTTCTTTTGCAAAGCATTTTAGCATGATTTTTAGTGTCGTGGTCTACCGTTCAAAAACCTTTAAGGTTTTGTAGTTTTTGGATAAGGGTGAGATGATGCGATAAATATTAGCAGAGAAATCACTAAACTATAAAACGGGAAGAAAAAGAAAAAGAAGAAAGATAAATATTTGGAATTCATTATTGACACCAATGGATATATATGTGATACACAGGTAAGTCATTGGTGTTACTTTCACTCTAAACATTATTTCAAAGACAGCAATTTTTGGGGGGAAGAATATTTATGACATCCTTGATAATACTCCTTATCTAAATTACGCAAGTAAATGATAGCCATGAAAATGTGGGTTATCTTAAATAACGCAAAACTTCACTGAGGGAAATTACACTTGGACAACCTTGAATTTAAGGACTGAAAAATATTATTATTATTATTGATTATTATTATTGTTATTATTATTATTATTATTATTATTATTATTATTATTATTATTATTGCTGTTGTTTTTGTTATTAATATTATTGGTGAAAATTGCTGTTGGTCAATCATGGATTAACGGCATAAAATAATCGTTATTATTATTATTATTATTATTATTATTATTATTATTATTATTATTGATGTTGATGAATTGAAGGACGGAATAACATTTTTATTATTATTACTATTATCATTATTATTACTTATTATTATTATTATTGTTATTATTATTATTAGTGTCATTATTATTATTATTATTGATTTTTTTAAATTGAAAGGCGGTTATTATTATTATTATTATTATTATTATTATTATTATCGAAACTCCACATTTCCTCCACATTGAAGACAAACAGACATCACCCATTTAAATGTCACTCGAAAATACCTCCTAAGAGAGAGAGAGAGAGAGAGAGAGAGAGAGAGAGAGAGAGAGAGAGAGAGATAGATCCTCCCTCCCTCGTTATCATTCAAGACTTGCGAAAGGGGAAGCCTTCTGCGTCCAAGAGTCCTTATTTGCGACAGTAAACGTCGGGAGTAGAATATTATGGAGGTTAAGACCAAGGACTCTTTCTGTGTGTATGATTTGACGCGTTTCTCTTGAGGCGTTGATACGCATCTGGAATGCTTGAGGAGAAGGAGGTATGAAGGCATACCGGACGTGGTATGTATGCGTATGTACACACACACACGCACACGTTTCCCGCTGCCGGACTTCATGATCTTTCATATTTCTTTGAAATTGGTTCTCGAGGCTTTGTAGTGACAAGCGTCATAAAAAAAAAAAAACAAAAAAAAAAAAGATAACGTAAATATAAAATAAATAAATAAATAAATAATAAGAAATAAAAAAAAATTATTTTAGAAGTTAAAGAGGACATTGTGACTATTACATTCACATATGTATCTGGTAATAATGACCAGTAGATTCAACATACACACATATACATATATGTATAAATATATAATATACATACATACAGACACACATTCATACCTAAATCCAAAGCATTCGTGCTAGGCTTCAACAAGACGGCGTGGTACAGATTCCAGATTCTTTGATTCAGGAATCGAATCTAGACCTTCCCGTCCTGTTCAAGCCACGAGTGTGTATATATATATATATATATATATATATATATATATATCTATATATATATATATATATATATATATATATATATATATATATATTTTATATATATATATATATATATATATATATATATATATATATATCATACAATTAAAGAAGACATTAATCAAAGTTCTGTTTTTATTTGTTCGTATTCGATTTATTTTTTTTATTTAATTTTTTCTGCGAAGACGCTCAAATATTGGCCGTCCGTCCGTCTTATGGAAATTAAGTCACCTGGTGTGTCCCCATTATAAGTCCCAAGTCCCACCTGGGAGACGGGACGTCCCATTCACCGTAGCAGTAATAATGAACGATTGATAGTCAAGGATACCCTTCATTGTCATCTGATGTACAGGCTCTCTCTCTCTCTCTCTCTCTCTCTCTCTCTCTCTCTCTCTCTCTCCTCTCTCTTCTCTCTCTCGTCATCGTTTTTCGTCTTTCTAACTGTAGAAACAATAGTCAAAATTTTGATGCATCAGGCGAATCTCTCTCTCTCTCTCTCTCTCTCTCTCTCTCTCCTCTCTCTCTCTCTCTCTCTATCATTTTTCGTACTTCTAACTGTAGAAGCAATAGTCAAAATTTTGATGCATCAGGCGAATCTCTCTCTCTCTCTCTCTCTCTCTCTCTCTCTCTCTCTCTCGTCAACAATTTTGTACTTTCTTCTAACTGTAGAAGGAATAATCAGGCGTATAATCTCTCTCTCTCTCTCTCTCTCTCTCTCTCTCTCTCTCTCTCTCTCTCTCTCTCTCTCTCTTTTATTTTGGATTGGAATCACGTTTCTAATCGTCTTACGTCGCCCAAGGGATGGTTTGGCTATCGGCATATGTTTACGTTTTCGGATCTGTTTTGTCAATTTTGTTTATGTAATGGGTGTCTGTGTTCTGTTTTGTATGATCTTTACGCAGTTTGAATAATAATAATAATAATCTTACTATACTATAATGGGCGTTATGACTGCCCATCCGTATGTCCTTCAGTCACGGCCAAACGGCTGGTCCGATGGGCATGAAACTTGGCAGGGTCATAGTGGGGATCCCTACGATGGTTTGTAATGGGGTTTCATCCTACCTCCCCCACCCCGCCCCTCCGAAGGGTGTTGGGGGTGAGAAGGGATTCCCTGAAAAGGAGCTGGTTGCGCCCGTAGACTTAGTTACTTTACGAATTTATCATACATAATTTCTGTATATGTACGACTTATCATTTGGAAATGAATGCTATAGGGTAAACATCAATGACATAATAGTTGAAAAAAGCACTAGCGAGTCACTTATAAGAAGCAGCAGATGAATATGCTTTTAGTAAGGATTGGTAAATTGCTAGTAATAATAATAGAAGTTACAAGTCTGCGCATATTTCAGAAATCTACCAATTAAATATATGCCTTACATTTTATTTTGTTTGTTTCTTACGTGCTAGGGCTTTTGCGTATGCTAGATTTACTTCTGATAACGGAATGCACATATTCTTGTATTTAATGTATTATGTTAGGAGTATGACCTCAAAATTCGTCATATCTTCTGTAATTTTTTTTTTGTAATTCAATGTATGGTGTAGTCTTACCGTAGTAGTAGGTAGTGCTGTCAGTGCACCTCACGCGGTGCACTGTAGGCATCACTTAAGGTTCTTTGCAGCATCCCTTCGATCCCCAGCTGCAACCCCTTTCATTCCTTTAACTGCACCTCTGTTCATAGTCTCTGTCTCTTCCATCTTACTTTCCACCCTCTCCTATCAATTGTTTCATAGCGCAACTGCTTTGAGGTTTTCCTCCTGTCACACCTTTTAAGACCTTTTTACTGTGAATTTCCCTCTGAATGACCTCGTAGATCCAAGGGCTTGGCCTTTGGCCTAAATTCCATATTCCATTCCATTTCTGTATTGCAATCATAAATTTTGGGGCTGTGCCTAGACACGACGCGTTATTGTACTTTTGATTCAGTTATAGAATAAAATAAAAAGAATTGTTTGCCAAGATTTGTTGACTATCTGAATGATTGAAAAAGAAACCCACAAAATTACTGTGTATAACGTGGTTACTTATAAGTATATACATTTTATTTACTCAAAACTCGAGTACTTTCAGGCCCCCTGTCTGTGGCCCTTTTTTTAAGAGATGCGTTGATTGTCAGCCTGGGTCAAGGCCCAGCAGTCTCTTGAAAAAGGGCCACAGATAGGGCCTGAAAGTACTTGAGTGTCGAGTAAAATAAAATGTAAATACTTATAAGTAAACACTATACACAGTAATTTTGTGGGTTTCTTTTTCATCTCAGAAGAAAACTGAAATAAGTTTTTGTTTGGTTTATCTGAATGATTTTAAATCCTTCACTTTCATTTTGAAAGCTGTTATGAACTTATTCCTGAGCCATATTCCCTCCAATAAAAATTTATTTATAACTGTTGCCTGTGATGACTAAGCCATTATGAAATAACGCTGTGATTTTGGTGTAATAATCAATAAAAATAATTATTTGCCAAGATTTGTTGACTGTCTGAATGATTTTACATTTTTTCTTCATTTTAGAAAGCTGTAATGAATGTATTCGTGAGCCAATTCCCTCTTAATAAATGTATATAACTTTGTTGCCTGTGATGACTAAAGCCATTACGAAATAACGCTATGATTCTGATGTAATAACCAATAAATACCCTTAATTACTGTACTGAGAAGGCGTGCGTTTGAAAGCCACTTACAGTAACGCTCAAGAAATGTCCATATTTCGATATTGGGCGAAGCGGGGTTCGTGTAATTACGTGGGTAATTACGAAAGAGTGAGCCAACGGATGATGATGCGTAATTAAACTTAGTAGATTAAAAAGTCGTATGAAAAGGCAGGGGAAAAAAATTTAAGCCAAGGCTGTGAATTGATAGCCGTAATTTTGTGATAGGGGAGGTTTTGTTATTATTATTATTATTATTATTATTATTATTATTATTATTATTATTATTATTATTATTATTATTATTATTATTATTACGTAATTTTTTTTTTATTATTTATGGTATTTTCAGTTAATGGACATTCTGAAGCAAAAAAAATAAAATAAAACACTTAAGAAAGAATAAGACAAATTTGTATGAATTTCCGAAATGCACTCTCTCTCTCTCTCTCTCTCTCTCTCTCTCTCTCTCTCTCTCTCTCTCTCTCTCTCGTGAACATTATATACCTCTAACTGTAAAGGAATAGGTAAACTTTTTATATGATGATGAATAAAACTCTCTCCCTTTCTCGTTTTATATATGACGAATATTTATCTCTCTCTCTCTCTCTCTCTCTCTCTCTCTCTCTCTCTCTCTCTCTCTCTCTCTCTCTCTCTCATTGTAAGTAGTGCGTTCCCGTTAAATTCCCCAATTACGATCATAAGTTCATGCAGGTGAATAGTTGAAATATCTAATTATTTTTCATCCAGTTGATG
Source organism: Macrobrachium nipponense (assembly GCF_015104395.2). Lineage (NCBI taxonomy): Eukaryota > Metazoa > Arthropoda > Malacostraca > Decapoda > Palaemonidae > Macrobrachium > Macrobrachium nipponense. The sequence continues at coordinate 60,799,320 of NC_061094.1, forward strand.
GCTGGGTCATGTTTTTATTTGTGTTTTTGTTAGAGTCCAATTAAGTAAATACTTTATAAGTTAAGTGTTTGCCATATTTAGAATATTATTATTATTATTATTATTATTATTATTATTATTATTATTATTATTATTATTATTATTATTATTATTATTATAATTTTCAGTTTCTGAATGTAGACCACAAATATGACTTGCTTAGGTATACAGGGCCGTATCTCTAGTACGTATAATTATCTCTCTCTCTCTCTCTCTCTCTCTCTCTCTCTCTCTCTCTCTCTCTCTCCTTCTTCTTCTTCTTCTTCTTCTTCTTCTTCTTCTTCTTCTTCTTCTTATCTCTGGTTTTTATTTTCAATAATCTTCGGAACATTTTCTGTGAGTTAATTTGTTTTCAATTCTTTGTATCAAGTTTGTGGTTTGAATATAAAAACTGGACATGATTGCTGTATGTATATTGAGGCTTCAAATTACTCTCTCTCCTCTCTCTCTCTCTCTCTCTCTCTCTCTCTCTCTCTCTCTCTCTCTCTCTCTCTCTCTAAGAGAACACAGTCATATTGCCATGAACTGTGTGCTGTAAGATCTTGACAGTAGTCTGGATAGTTTCTCTCTCTCTCTCTCTCTCTCTCTCTCTCTGCATTAGGGAACTTTGTTGTAACTCCGGTATCCTTTCGTTCGACAGGTGACAAGGCGTAGAAGATAAACATTGCGTCATTTGTTTACATGCTCTGAGCCTCAGGGTGAAAGTGATCACAGTGGGTGCGTTCTATATTCAGGGTTTCTTGTTTATATGATTCGTTCGCTGCACGAAGTTTGTATTTATTTCGTTTGATGGATGTGAAAAATATAAGTATTAATGCATATTAATTTATCTAATACGCCTTTTATACTAGGACAGTAAATTCATGAGAATTTATTTGGTCCTGTTTTCTTTTATTAAATTGCGGTGAACTTAACTATAAAACATATATTTTTCCAAAATCGGTAGAACAAATTGCGAATCGTTTTATTTTCTGTACATGTCAGTCTGCCAAGAGCTGTTTTACCGCTCTGTATAATGAATGGTGACATTATATGATATATAATGCCTTGAAGAGATTTCATCATATATTTTCTCATTGTTATTATGATGAGAAGGTATGAGTTGTTGCATTTAATATTTTTTTAATTTAATATTTTAGAGCGGACTCCTCCGGCCATGGCTTACAAGAGCAGAGAATGTTAATGGTTTAGATAAACAATTTAATAATAATAATGATAATAATAATATATAACAATACACCAGCAGTAGTGGGACTTTTCATAGTATATAATAGTACACCAGCAGCAGGAACAACAACAGTAGTAGTAGTAATAGTAGGTGGGCATTTAATACTATCACTTAGTCCCATCACGAACCAACAAATCACATGACAGCGCCAGGGAACACCTTTCTTGACTGAGAGGGGCGAGATCGTAATTAGTATTTAATGTTCGTAGGTATTGAAGAAACTGGCTTTCATGCCCCACCTGGTCCTAATCTCTCTCATCTCTCTCCTCAGATCTCCTCTCCTCTCCTCTCTCTCTCTCTCTCTCTCTCTCTCTCCTGTATGTTGTAGTATGTCAGATCAGAGTGATATTGTCATGTTCCACTCTCGCTCCCTCTCTCTCTTGTACCATATCAGATCACAGTGATATTGCCATGGACTGCTAGAACTCTCTCTCTCTCTCTCTTCTCGTTCTCTCTCTCGTCTCTCTTCCTCTCCGTCTCGGCTCTCTCGTCTCTCTCTCTCTCTCGTATTATATGCGATAACCGTTATATTGACGTTAACTTATAGAATTCTCTCTCTCTCTCTCTCTCTCTCTCTCTCTCTCTCTCTCTCTCTCTCATATTGGTAACTGCTGTATTGACATTAACTTATAGATATCTCTCTCTCTTTCTTTCTCTTTAATAACTGGCTGTATTGAACTTAACTTCTCCTCTCTCTCTCTCTCCTCTCTCCTTCTCTCTCTCTGTCTCCTCTCTCTCCTCCTCTCTCAGTCTCGCTCTCTCTCTCCTCTCTCTCATATTGGATAACTGCTGTATTGACATTAACTTATAGATCTCTCTCTCTCTCTTTCTCTCATATTAAATAACTGCTGTATTGACTTAACTTCTCTCTCTCTCTCTCTCTCTCTCTCTCTCTCTCTCTCTCTCTCTCTCTCTCTCTCTCTCTCTCTCTCTCTCTCTCTCTCTCCTGTAATATATTGTAATGAACTTACAGATGTCATGAACCAAACTTGCTGTATTTATTTATGCATTTGTAACGTCACTGCGAGGTGACTGCAACATTTTCATCTTAAAGATGATTATTTTAATATTATTTGGAGCACTTGATGTCAATACAAATCTTGCGTAAGACTGGGACTAACTCATTCCCGAAAATGAAGCGTCGAAGAGAAATGGGCTGTTTTAAGAGCCAGAGAAAAGCACTTAATCGGAATGAAGTGCTTGGGAGATATTGCTGTCTGGAATGAATGCCAGAGAGAAAATCTGTTTGAGGAAACATTCCTGGAATGAATGCCAGAGAGAAAATCTGTTTGAGGAAACATTCCTGGAATGAATGCCAGAGAGAAAATCTGTTTGAGGAAATATTCCTGGAATGAATGCCAGAGAGAAAATCTGTTTGAGGCAACATTCCTGGAATGAATGCCAGAGAGAAAATCTGTTTGAGGAAGTATTCCTGGAATGAATGCCAGAGAGAAAATCTGTTTGAGGAAATATTCCTGGAATGAATGCCAGAGAGAAAATCTGTTGGAGGAAATATTCCTGGAATGAATGCCAGAGAGAAAATCTGTTTGAGGAAACATTCCTGGAATGAACGCCAGAGAGAAAATCTGTTTGAGGAAACATTCCTGGAATGAATGCCAGAGAGAAAATCTGTTTGAGGAAATATTCCTGGAATGAATGCCAGAGAGAAAATCTGTTTGAGGCAACATTCCTGGAATGAATGCCAGAGAGAAAATCTGTTTGAGGAAGTATTCCTGGAATGAATGCCAGAGAGAAAATCTGTTTGAGGAAATATTCCTGGAATGAATGCCAGAGAGAAAATCTGTTTGAGGAAACTTCCTGGAATGAATGCCAGAGAGAAAAAAAAATCGTTGAGGCAACATTCCTGGAATGAACGCCAGAGAGAAAATCTGTTTGAGGAAACATTCCTGGAATGAATGCCAGAGAGAAAATCTGTTTGAGGAAATATTCCTGGAATGAACGCCAGAGAGAAAATCTGTTTATGGAAACATTCCTGGAATGAATGCCCGAAAGAAAATCTGTTTGAGGCAACATTCCTGGAATGAACGCCAGAGAGAAAATCTGTTGGAGGAAACATTCCTGGAATGAATGCCAGAGAGAAAATCTGTTTGAGGAAATATTCCTGGAATGAACGCCAGAGAGAAAATCTGTTTGAGGAAACATTCCTGGAGTGAATGCCAGAGAAAAAATCTGTTTGAGGCAACATTCCTGGAATGAACGCCAGAGAGAAATCTGTTTGAGGAAACATTCCTGGAATCAAGGCCAGACAGAAATCTGTTTGAGGAAACATTCCTAAGATGAGAACTGTACAAAAAATTATTTTTAAAAAAAAGATGATTTACTTAAGGGAAAAGTCCTAGAAAGCAATGGGTTTCTCAAGAGAATCCCAGTTTAAAGATTTACTTCACACAAGAAGAAATACGAAATTTTGTCGAAAGAGACGTGCGTAAGAGAGGAGCTTTTCAATTTTTTTTTTTTTTTAAATAAGCAATACCTAAGAAATAAGTGTCTCAGAGAAGCTCCCTTTGAAGGTATTCTTTTAATAAGAAGATATACTGAGGAGAAAAGTTCCTTCTTAAAAGAAATAAGTGTTTCAGAGATTCTCCTCATCAAGTTATTCCTTTAATAAGAAGAAATACTCAAGTGATAAGCCCTTGAAAGAAAATGAGTGTTTCAGAGGATCTCATTTTAAAGATATTCTTTAAATAAGAACTACCCAAGAGAAAAGTCCCTCTTAAAAGAAGATAAGCGCCTCAGAAAAGCTATTTTAAAGGTATTCTTTAAATAAAAAGAAATGCTCAAGAGAAAATCCCTTTTAAAAGAAGATAAGTGTCTCAGAGGATCTCCTTTTAAAGGTATTCTTTAAATAAGAAGAAATGCCCTAGAGAAAAGCCCATCTTGAAAGATGATAAGTGTCTCAGAGTATCTCCTTTTAAAGGTATTCTTTAAATAAGAAGAAATACTCAAGATAAAAGTCTTTCTTAAAAGGAAATACGTTTCTCGGAGGATCTCCTTTCAAATGTATTCTTTAAATAAGAAGAACTACTCAAGAGAAAAGCCTTTAAAGTAAATAAGTGTCTCAGAGGATCTCCTTTCAAAGGTATTCTTTAAATAAGAACTACTCAAGAGAAAAGTCTTTCTTAAAAGAAGATAAGTGTCTCAGAGGATCTCCTCTCACAGGTATTCTTTAAATAAGAAGATATATTCAAGAGAAAAGCGCTTTAAAGAAAATAAGTGTCTCATAGGATCTGCTTGTAAAGTTATTCCTTATAGGATTATACTTAAGAGAAAAAGTCCATTTAAAGAAAAAAGTATCCAGAGGATCCCCTTGTAAAGGTATTCCTTAAATAAGAAGATATACTTAAGAGAAAAGTCCATCTTAAAAGAAAATAAGTATCTCAGAGGATCCCCTTGTAAAGGTATTCCTTAAATAAGAAGATATACTTAAGAGAAAAGTCCATCTTAAAAGAAAATAAGTATCTCAGAGGATCCCCTTGTAAAGGTATTCCTTAAATAAGAAGAAATGCCCAAGAGAAAAGTCCTTAAAAGGAAATAAGTGTCTCTGAGGATCTACGTTTCAGAAAAGCATCTTACTCGAGCCCTCAACTTCTTCCCGTTATCCGCGCCTGCGCACGACAGGTGGCGGTGGCAGCAGCAGCAGCAGCAGCAGCGGTGATTAAACTTAACTAGGTAATTAAACCGACATCTATCTACTCCCAGGGCATTGTTTCCCCTGCCCTTGTTTCATGCCCCGGAGTTGGCAGCCAGTATTTGTTAGGGGCGTACCGGAGTCTTCTTCTTCCCGGGCAGGAGGGAAGTGCAGGTGTTGGAGGAGGAATGTGTATTATGGCCTGAGGATTTCTGTTGAAAAGTTTTTTTTAACTTATAGAAGTTTCTAGCTTCGTTGCTCTTCTGTGCAGTAGGGCATCGACGTCATAAGTGTTTTGCAGCTATGTTAGGCCAGTTTTGCAACCCTGCACCGTCAATCAATCGATCTTTATGCAAGAATTCCTGTGGCTAATTCACTGAAGGAGTTTGCAGAGCGAAATCACACACACACCTGTCGCCATAACCTTTGCTTAATAAGCAGCATCTAACCTGATACTATATTTCAAACTAGTCCTCTGTTTCCAGTGTGCTAAACCTTGGCAGAGAGAGAGAGAGGAGAGAGAGACGAGAGTAGAGAGAGATGGGAGAGAGAGAGAGAGAGAGAGAGAGGGGGATTGGCTAAGGTGACGACCAACCGAAGTACGAGAGAGTAGCCTTGAAATGTTGGGGGATCCGTTAGGCATCGCCCAATGAAAAACCTGGGTCCTGGTATCTTAGGGGTATAGGCTGCAAGAAGAGTAGGGGGGTAGGGGTAGGAGGAGAGGTTTTTGAGGGGGGGAGTGAATGGGTTGGGTGGGATTGGGTGGTGTAGAGAGGACCTCCTCTCAGAACACCAAAAAGAGGAACGGCCGTTGGTTGTAAATCATGATTCTGCAGCAGAGGCTGGATTGCTATATACTCGTATAACTAACCAGCTGTGGGTGGCGTTTCTGCTCCCGATGCCATGGCGGAAAACCGTTCTCGGAAACCTCGCCATAATCGATCATTGGCTGGAAATAACTTTAAGAACATAGGACTAAATGCAACTTCAAAGCTGGAAATAGTTTCAAGAACATAGGACTAAATGCAGTTTCAAGGCTGGAAATTGCTTAAAGAATATATGACTAAATGCAATTTCAAGGCTGGAAATAGTTTCAAGAACATAGGACTAAAGGCACCGTGTGGAGGGGGTACTACATAAGCGTAAATGACATATAGAGGAGCCTCCTAATAGAGCTAATGATAATCCTGTCTCCTGTCTATTTTCTACTCTCATGAGCAATTACGAACGAGTCAAAATAAAACGATGGTAAACTGCACATTGAGCTCATGACCAGGTGTTTGTTGGCTAAGTTGTTGGCTAAGTCGAAGCTTTCGATGTGTGAGAGTGTGTTAGTGTGTGTGTGTGTGTGTGTGTGTGTGTGTGTGTGTGTGTGTGCACTTGCACAGTTGCTCTCGCTTGTATATAGACTATCACTGAAGCATGGGGTGGGATATGTTTGAAGTTACAATTTGCGCAGTGGCAAGTTTTTACGTATTGACAACTAATTCTGGCGAATCATTTTGCGCAGGACACTGGAGCGAGCTTCAAATTACGCACTTGTCGAATGGCAAGACGTTTGTAGACTATATTTATAATATATTTAATTGTTTTTACTTAATATATATATATATATATATATATATATATATTTATTTATTTATTTATTTATTTATTTATTTATTATTTCACTTCAGCAACCTTCCCTGTAATGTATCTTTCTTGTAATCGTTTTGATTGACTGTAGTTATACCAATGTAGGATTGCCTATTTTATATATATATATATATATATATATATATATATATATATATACACACATATATATATAAAATGTCATATATATATAAATTTTATATAAATGTTATAAATGTGTATTTATGTATATTATATATTAATATATATGTATGTATGTAATGTATGTATGTAATGTATAGTAGTATGTATGTATGTATGTATGTATGTTGTATGTATGTATGTAGTATATAAATGTATAATATATAATATATATATATATATATATATATGTACATTTATATATATATATATATATATATATATATATAATTTTTGCCCGTCTCATATCTCATTGGTTTCACAATTAGTTAAAATTTCCTTCACAGCTCTTGCAAAAATATGAAGCTCATAGCTGTGAATTATCTAATGGGAAAGGACTCTCTACCAGCCTCTTCCCCCTTCTCCCCCCTAACCTTAATGTGGGATTGGCTGGGCGGCAGGGGCAGGGAGGGGGTGGGTTTCATCTTGTTGCTCCGGGTCAGGTCAAGTTGAATGGAGATGAAATGTCAGGCCGTGTGAAGCCTATGAGAAGCATATGTTATGTGGGCAGCTGTTCCCCAGGTAATGGAGCTCACCTGTTGGTTCTCTCTCTCTCTCTCTCTCTCTCTCTGTAAGACTTCAACTGCTGAGCCAGATTAAGGGAAGAGCTGGTAGTTGTGGAAATTCTCTCTCTCTCTCTCTCTCTCTCTCTCTCTCTCTCTCTCTCTATCTTAGACTTCACCTGTTGAGTCAGATTAAGGGAAGGGCTGGGACTTGTGGGGAAAAATCTCTCTCTCTCTCTCTCTCTCTCTCTCTCTCTCTCTCTCTCTCTCTCTCTAAAAAAAAAAAAAATCTCTCTCTCTCAAGACCATGTGGGGGGAAATGAAAGGAATTCCTTGCTTACATCTGTATCACGATTTTATCATCATCATCTCTTCCTTGCCATCTGTTATTTAATTATTAATTTCCGCCCAAATAGAATATATTTTTAGACGTTTTTACGTGTAAAATTAGGATTAAACGTATTCTTATAGTAAATGGGTATTATTATGGAGTTATTCTTTAAGGAAATATACAAGTTTATATTTAAATTCAATAACCAGTGGGATGGACAGTCCATATGTAGCCCAGAGCCGAAAAAACGAGGAAGGAACAAAATTGGGGTTTACTCTTGATGGAAATTTATATTTTATAAAAGAATAAAAATGTAAATTTTGATTTCAAGAGTAAAATCCCAAGACAAATTAATATAAATAAACACAAATAAATATGAAATTCAGAATTAAAATGTCAAGATAGACCAAACCAAATTAACATGTTCCGTAGGTAGATAGTGCCGTCAGTACATCGGACGTGGTAGACTGTAGGCATTACTTAAGGTTCTTTGCAGCGTCCCTTGTGCGCCTAGCTGCAACCTACTTTTCATTCCATTTACCTTACCTCTGTTCATAGTCTCTTTCTTCCATTTTATTTTCCTCAACCATTTCTCAACAGTTCTTTCATTGCGCAGCTGCTTTGAGGTTTTCCTCCTGTTACACCTTTCGAACCTTTTACTCTCAGTTTCCCTTGCAACGATGAATGACCTCATAGATACCAGTGATTGGTCTTTGGGCCTGAATTATATATTCGTATATATTCCAAATTGATTAGTAAACTGTCAGGCCAAACTGGTATACGGTCTTTGGGCTTAAATTATGCATTCTTATATATTTCAAATTGATAAGTAAAACGTCTGGCCAAATTGATATGAGAATCGGAATTAAGACATAATGATGAACTCTGATGCCAAATTAATGCAGCGCTGATGATGAGGATTCTCCCAAACGTTTGCTTTTGGTGAACATGTCTTTGGCGATAGATTTCCCTCTCGTCTCCCGAAGGCTGGCGAAGCCTAAAAGCGAAGTCTCGTAGGAAAAGGTGAAAGGTAAAAGTGCGGAGGACCTACCTAGGATATATTCTGAACCAATGGACCGGAAAACTCAAACTTGAGGTCCGTGGAAAAAAACCCTCTTTATCTCGAGAACGCTCGCTGCTTGTACAAGGCGATGCAACTGCGATATTGTGTACAGACAGTCTCTCTCTCTCTCTCTCTCTCTCTCTCTCTCTCTCTCTCTCTCTCTCTCTCTCTCTCAGGGAAGAAACTTTTCAGGTGCGTCTCTTCTGTTCCTCTTTTGGCCTAGGCTGTGAATTTAGGTACATTATTATTATTTTATAATTAATCGGGAAACTGAAAATTTTAATTTTTATTTATATAATTTGTATATAATAAATAATTAAATTAATTACTTATTATGTATATACATCGTGTTTATAATATCTATATCATACATAATTTCTACATTTATAATTAATAATAAATTAACTTACTTATTTTTTGATACATATATATATATAATTATATATATTTATTTACATATTTCATATTTCTAATATATTACATAATAAAATAAATTACTTATATTTTTTATGCATATAATATATATACATATTTCTATTATGTGTATATTATATATACATATATAATATTTTATATGTATCTATATACATATATTATATATGTGTGTGTATGTATGATATGAGTATTATGTATATGTATGTATGTATGTATGTGTACACACACAATCATATATTTCAAAGTCAACAAATTTGGGAGTCTATAGCCCCTTTCGTCCCTTTGTCATAACCCTACGAAATTGACAAAGCAAGCAATTCGCAGTAGTTAAAATGACAACGTCGGCGGCCTTCGAAATTCGGCGAATCGGAATCCTACAGCCCACCAGGAAACGGATTAATGCTTTTGTGCGGACATGACTAACTGTATTCAAATTCACTTTGTTCAAATTTCCAATGTCCAACTTCCAGGGTACTACATTGTTCACCGCCGGAAGTGAAGAGGAAAAGAGGTGGGGTGGGTTTTTTTTAGGGGGTTAGGGGGAGGGAGTTGGGGCCGGAAGTTTATGATTAAGCGTACTTTTGGGAGAATTGGCTGGAAGGTATGATTGCGTTTTTGAGGGGTCCTGGTCAGGTCTAAATTTTTTTTTTTTTTTTTTTTTGGTGTGTGTGTGTTGTGTGTGTGTGTGGTGACCATCCTGGGCTGAGATTGAACGTCTTAGAGCTTTACAGAAGTCTGGATAGCGTACTTTTGGAGAATTTGGCTGACGGTATGATTGCGTTTTTGAGGGGTCCTGGTCAGGTCTAAAAAAATTTGTGTGTGTGTGTGTGTGTGTGTTTGTGTGACTAACCTCGGCTGAGGTTGAACTATCTTAAAGCTTTACAGTGTCTGGATAGTTTCTCTCTCTCTCTCTCTCTCTCTCTCTCTCTCTCTCTCTCTCTCTCTCTCTCTCTGAGTTGCATTTTTACGTGAAATGACATAAGAATCCAGAGTACTACAATCTTGATTTATATTAAAACTCTCTCTCTCTCTCTCTCTCTCTCTCTCTCTCTCTCTCTCTCTCTCTCTCTCTCTCTCTCTCTCTCTCTCTGCATGTTTTTCCATGACTAAGAACCAACATTGTTATTTCTGACTTGGTATAAAAGAGATTCTACTTGTCAGGATGAATCGTTATTAGTTGTTTTAAAGAACTTACAGTGGTCTATAAGTGTCTGGTTGTAAAATATAAAATAAATTAATTCGATTATGTGCCATCCACAAATCATCTCTACTTAATCGAGGTAGTTAATTAAACAAGTTAGAACTGTCTATTATAAAATGTAGAATGACTGATATGAACCGAATGGTTTTTCCACATAAATTTGAAGTTTCTTCAGTCAAATTCATCTTAATCTCGACAGATGCATTATATATTCATAAGAAAATTAAATTGTTGATTCAAGTTATCTTACAGTTTTCAGTGTTTCTTAGTTTAAAAGTGTAGATACGCAGATTTAAAGAAGGATTTCAAAATTCTCACAAGTGTTTCTTAAGTAAAAGTGAATATATCAGCAGATAAAGAAGAATTCATTCTATCACTTTTTTATAACAACATTATCGTTACCTGTCACTCTAATGAGACAACCCTGTAATTTGTGAGTCGGTTGAGATAAGGAATAAAAAAAAAAAAGTCTCTCTCTCTCTCTCTCTCTCTCTCTCTCTCTCTCTCTCTCTCTCTCTCTCTCTCTCTTTTATGCATTTCCGGAGTGCGGTACATCGAAGGAAGAGAAAGATAGAAACAGATGAGCTTTCCCGGACTTCCTCCTCCTCCTCCTCCTCCTCCTCAAGCTGAGGGAAGTGAGAAACTTTTGCTTCCTCCTTCCAACTTCATTACCATTTGGGGAACATCCGATGGTGATGAAGCGTGTGTCTGTGTACTAGAGAGAGAGAGAGAGAGAGAGTTTTTTACTAGAAGTGGCTGTGCTTTGCGGTCCTCGTACCGTTTCCGAAATTATGTGGTGATTTTTTTTTTTCTGGTTGGGTTTGATGGGGGGGGGAAGGCAAATTTCGATTTTTCAAATTCTTGCAGAAAAAAATAATTTTTATTTTATATTTTTAAAAATTCTCTCTCTCTCTCTCTCTCTCTCTCTCTCTCTCTCTCTCTCTCTCTCTCTCCCCATGTACATATATACATACATATACATATATACACATTCCTTTTGAGGCTGAGGATTCACTAGGGTGTCAGTCTTCCAGTTTTCAGAAATTCTTTATTTTGGGGGTGGTGGCGAATGGGGGGTGGGGTTTTGAAGTTGCTTGCCCCATGCCCGCCCACACCCTCGCAGCGATCTACTATAATGGCGAGTGTCATAGTCAGTTACTATAGAAGTCAATGCCCTCATCGTTAAGACATAAGCTTAATTGTAAAATAAAAAAAATGGTAATTTAAGTTTTGAAAGCACGAAATTAAGACGCATGTAAAAATTGTAAAATAAAAAAATTAGAAATTGTAAGTTTTTCAAGCACGAAATTAAGGAGCTTGTAAAAATTGTGATATAAAAAAATTAGAAATTTGAAATTTGTAAGTTTTTACAGCACGAAATTAAGACGCTTTGTAAAAATTGTAAAATAAAAAATATAGAAATTTTTAAGGTTTGAAAGCACGAAATTAAACTGGTGTGGTCTTAGACACTCATCTTGTGGTATAGTATACTGTCGTGCCGATTTCTACCCCCTCAAGTGAATGAACTCCTCATTTATCAACATATTTTTACTCTTCCTGCATCTTCTCTTCCTGTTCTTCCTTCTTGTTCCTTCTTTTCTTCTTGTCCTGTCTTGTTCTTGTTTCGTTCTTTGTCTTTCCTTTTCCGCTCTCTTCCGTCTCCTCTTCTTATCTGTCTTTCCTGTTCTTCTCGTCTTCTTTTCCTGTCTTCCGTCTCCTCTTCTTATCTGTCTTTCCTGTTCTTCTCGTCTTCTGTTCCTCTCTTCCGTCTCGTCTTCTTATCTGTCTTTCTTGTTCCGCTCGTCGTCTTCTCCTCTCTCTCTTCCGTCACTTCTTCTTATCTGCCTTTCTTGTTCTTTTCGCCTTCTTTTCCTCTCTCTCTTCCGTCTCCTCTTCTTTCTTGTTCTTCTAGTCTTCTTCTCCTCTGTCTTCTGTCACCTCCCCATCCTGTTTCTTGTTTTTTCTTTTTCCCCTTTCTGAGCCATCTCCTCACTTCTTAGCTGTTTGTGGGGTGTTACGCTCGATAATGAAAGAGTAACTCTTATACACATTTTGGGTTTCATGTAATAATGACTAAATTTTTTTTTTCTTTGCACAATTTAATGAGATGGAGCGATCACTGTGTCTATAAAATTTTATATATATATATATATATATATTATATAATAATATATATATATATATAATTTTTTTAATAGTGGTTATTTTTGTTTGTTTATCGCACATGCACGTGTGTGTAGTATAAATCTACACACAAACAAAGAGGGATGCTTTTGTAGAGCAAGAAGTTTTTAAAATAATACTTTTTTTGTGGTGGACCAACTGTTCATAATTAGTTTTGGAACTTAAAACAATTTCTGCTTCAGACAAACCAGAAAAAATTTCTCTCTCTCTCTCTCTCTCTCTCTCTGGGGGGAAGAATTCTCATGGCATTTTAGCTGGAAGACGTGACGTCATTTCCCGAAGCGATCAATTGCAGTACGTTAGTACGTGTAGTGGACAGAGTCATTTCTCGGGTCACTGAACAAATAGATGAATTGCTGTAATTCTTTTATCTATAAAGGTCACACCCGTGAGCAATTACCTGTGGAGAGAATGTGGACAGTGTACTGGTTTATCTGTCTATATATATATATATATATATATATATATATATATATATATATTATATATATTTATATATATATATATAACATATAGTATATTATATATATATATATATATATATATATATGATTTATATGTATATATACATATATGTATATATATATATATATATATATATATATATATATATAACGTCCACCTTTTTCTTATAGAGGTCCTCTTTCATTCTTTTAGGGTGGGGTTGCTAGCCCCATACCCTTCCACTCTCTGACTGCGAGCACCCACAGTCGCTTAGCTATCTTGTGCTCAATTCACTGTTTAAGTTTGTTCTTTGTCCTTGTCTATCTTCGTAATTTGTTTTTAATCACTACCTTTGTTGTTTTTCCTTTCCTACGTTTGTTTGCTGTTTTTCCTATCTACATTTCTTTGTCGTTTTTTCTCCTCTGTCTTTTGTTTGCTGAGTTCCATCTGTAATTTTGTTTGCTGTTTTGCTTTTGTACCTTTGTTGTTTTTCATCTCTACCACTGCAGTAATCTACCTTTGTTGTTTTCCTTTTCAACCTTTGTTTGCTGTTTTTCCTCTCTACTAGTGCCCTTTTCTATCTTTGTTGTTTTTCCTCTCTGCCACTGCACTTATTTACCTTTATTTGTTGTTTTTCCTCTCTACCTCCGCACTTCTCTACCTTTGTTTGTGGTTTTTCCTCTCTACCACTGCACTTATCTACTCTTAGTTTGTTGTTTTTTTATCTCTACCACTGCACCCCACTGCCTATGTTTGTTGTTTTCCCCATTCTACCCACGTCTGTTGTTTACACGTTTCTGTGGCGAGTCCGAAACCATTTACGTTTACGATCCGGAAGCGAATACGCGTATACGTATATCCGTTGTATACTGCAGTCGCTCTCCGTGTCTGGAACATGTCACGGACATCGGGAGATATCTTGTTAGCTTGTTCTGCCTCGATGTAATTGCTTCCCGTTCTCGTCTTGGGATGCTGTTGGCGGATGCAGTTTCTGTTTGCGGAGAGAGAGAGAGAAGAGAGAGAGAGAGAGAGAGAGAGAGAGGAGAGGATCGAGGATCACAAAAAAAAAAAAAAAAAAAAAAAGGAAATTTCAGCCGTGTAAGCAGAACTGTCAAAATCATACGTCATATTTTTCAATGTTTTGGCTCGGACGGTACTAGTTAATTTAGGCAATAATTTCTCCTACCATTTGCGTTTTTATTTTATTTTATTATTATTTTTATTTTTGGAAATCGTTATTGAAATAATTGATATTTAAACTTTGCCAGAGATACATATACGTAGATTAGTGTATATATATAACATAGAATATCTATATGTATGTAATTGTATGTATAAACTGAATATATTAAATAATATAATATATATGATAAATATATTATTATTATATATCTATATATATGTTATTGTATGTATAACTGAAATATATATTTTTTATATATATTCTATATAAATAATATGTATGTATGTATGTAGGAGGTATAATGAATTTTATATATAATAAATTGTAATATATATTCTATATATATATATATATGTGGTGACGTGTGGTGTGTGTGTGTGCTAAATGAATAATATATTATAATTATATATAATAATATAATATATTATATATATATATATAGATTAATATATATATATTATAAATATATATATATATATATAAATTTATATATACCGTTATATATATAAGTAAATAATATATAATATATCTATAGAGAGAGAGACGAGAGAGAGAATGCAAAGCTTGGGAATGATGAATCGAAGGTGAAACCAAGGTAATGACGCAGCAATTGCAGTGCAATCACACCCATAATAAAATGCGGTTGGTCAGGCAACAATCTTTTTATTTTTTTATTTTTTACTGTACGCATAAATGTATGAAAGCACTTTGCTTCTCTCGTGTAAGTAAATAGTGGTAAGGTGTGGAAGTGATGAGAGAGAGTGGAGTGAGGGAGAGGAGAGCGGAGAGAGGAAAGAAGAGAGGAGGTTGGATCGAGAGAGAATGGCGGAGAGAGAAGAGCGAGAGGGACGACGATGAGGAGACGTTGAGAGAGGAGAGAGACGAAAAAGGAGAGAGAGGGGAGAGGAGAGAGGACCGAGAGTAGGAATGAGAGAGATAAATAAAGCTGTATTTTTCGAAGCAATCCTCCCTTGTATTTTGTAATTTACTTCATTTAAATTTATTATTTTTTTTTTTTTTTTTTTTTTTTTTTTTTTTTTTTTTTTTTTTTTTTTTTTTTTTATTTTTTTTTTTTTTTTTTTTTTTTTTTTTGACGTTATCCAACAACTGTTCTCTTCTCTGTATTTCCTGATACTTTCTGTTGCTTCTTGCAAATCAACACCATAATATTCTTTGGAAGTTTGAATTTCAAGTCAATGGCCCCTGTGGTGAGCTTGTTCCATATGAATAGACCTCATCTCCTGAATATTATTAGTAATAATAAAGATATTCCAATGTCTGGTTGCTGGCTTGTATGTATCTTATTCACAGGCAGAATGAATTCATTTTCCTTCCTTGTGTCCGATAATTTTCTTGTTTTCATATTTTTTTTATTTAACGTTAAAAAAATTTAACCATTTTTTTTTCTTTTTTTCTTGCCCTTGATGGTTTGAGGAAGGTTAGTCTTGCCTTGCTTTGCCGTAGGTATGGAATTAATGCTTAGTTTTTATTTATTTTTTTATTTTTTATGTGGTAAGAGCGTAAGACTTGTGCATGTATGAATATCATGATCATTTTGTTTATTGTATTTACAAAATATGTATAGAACGTCAGGTAGTGAAGTGTAATAAGATAGTACACACACAAACACAAATATATATAAATATAATATATATATATATATATATATATATATATATATATATATATATATATATATATATATATATATAATATACATATAAAGTTTTATTTATTTATTTAATGAGAGCATGATACTTCTATAGTAATGAAAACACCTCAATGCATCGATGACGTGAATAATGACGTTGTAAATCATATCACATACGAAGTAGAGAAATCAGCCAGTACTTTCTTACAAAGAGTTTAATGACGAGAAAAATATCCACAAATTAAAGTGACGGAGGTCGATTGCCTCTCAATCAAGCTGTTGAGAAAATGATAAGTGTACGAGGCGAAGGAGAAAGATGCTG
>NC_061094.1:60822867-60825367 GCF_015104395.2 Macrobrachium nipponense
CTGGAATTCACTCGTTCGGGTGGCTGGCCTCTGGCTTCGCTCGTTAGTGATGTACTACTTGGATGAGTTAGCAAGATAAAGTAGAGGTATTCGCTTACATTGTGCTCTTTGACGTAATCAAATTCGATTTTGTTAATTATGTGTAATAGTAGAGGAATGGCTGCTTATTTCAGTGTAACGTTAATAGGAAAGGTGCTCTCCTCGAAATTTCCCCACGAAGTCTATCGGATAGGACCAACACCATTTCCCTCCTATTTCCTGGGACTGAATGCATATTCAAACGACTTTAAAGTCGAAAATGCCATGCGAAAAGAAAGGATTCCGAGCCTAATTGACCGTCTGATAACGATCGTGATTGTCCCGAATTTCTCCCTCATTTTGTACCGCCTAATTACCGCGAGTCTGGGCGGAAACTGTTCTCGATACATACCGCCAGAAAATATTTCCCTCCTATTTTATTCAGGGCGTCTACGGTTAAATAAACTCTCAGATAGAAAAAAAATGTTGATTGTTAAGATTTACAATGTTTATTTGTGATTAGATGTATAATATATCTACTGGAAAGAGAGATAAACAAACGGATTAGGACGAGTGAAAGGCGAGAGTTGCCGGTTCGTTGCTTTTCCATAGGAATGCTTGAGAGACCGCGGGAGATTTCATTCTTTTCGCCTTTTGTGATCGAACCGAAACTCGATAAGACTTAGCGGTGTCCAGCGTTATTTTACCCGTTTCCTTCTTTTTCCTTTTCACAACCGTGACTAATTTCGGTTCAATGGAGGGGTGAAGGTGTATTGTTAACTCCTCGTTCGGGGGAAATTAAAAGAGAATGTGCTTTGTAAGGGAGGAAATTTAGACCGATAAGCAGAGATTTTCAGTGTTGTAGAGTTGCGTCCGTATACTTAATTGCGCGTTATGAGGTCAAATTAGACCTATGTTTGGGCTTAGCCAGTTTGCAATGGAAATTACCGTTTTTGAGAGAGAGAGAGAGAGAGAGAGAGAGAGAGAGAGAGAGAGCAGAAACTTATTTAATAACAAAGTTGTGGCACTGCGTCTATTTATTTAACTGCGCGTTGTCAGGTCGAATTAGGCCTACGTTTCTTGACTTAGCCAATGTGCAATGAAAATGACTATTTGAGAGAGAGAGAGAGAGAGAGAGAGACTTTAAATATGATTCAATAAGGAAATACCATTAAATTGGTTCCTATTATAGAAGAGATTAGTGTCAAATTGAATGCCTTGACCCTTGCACCCTATTTTGGCTCGGGATTAATGCGCCGAAGGAGGTCGACAGGGCATGGAATTAACGAGACAAATTGCGTCATCTTGCAATTACCTGTTTAATGTGTTTGGTTTATGTGTTTGTTTCTCTTGTGTAAAAGCTTTCCTGAATAAAAAGGTAAAGGTTAAAATACTAAAAGAAAACAGTTCTCTTATCTTCATGTTTCACTCTTCATTACTTACTGTAACTGTATATAGGCCTATGTATATGTTTCACTTTTCATTATTTAAGGTTACTGTATGTAGGCCTATGTATGTATGTCTGTGTATGTTTCGCTTTTCAGTACTTAATGTTACTGAATGTAGGTCTATGTGTAGGTACTGTTACTGTCTGTAGGCCTATGTGTATGTATCTATACGTGGACCTCTGTAGTTTGTAAATTTCTCTTTCTCTCTTTCGTTTGAGTATTGCTTTATTTTCGCAAAGTGAAACAGGTATATATAGACATATAAATACATATAAATTACATATAAATAATGCTATAAGCTAAAAAAAGTAACTAATTTTTTCTAATTTCAGGTAAGGATTGCTTACCAAGATACGCATTGTTCCGTACAACTTGAAGTAAGTAACACTGTATTGAAGATATGATAGAGTTTGTTACTCTTTATATTTAGATTTGGAAATAATTTTTCTATTAATCTTTTGCGTGGTCTTTACCACAGAGAAAGTCTTTTGAGTTCTTTTATAGAAACCTTTCTATCTTAACTCTTGCTCTTCTTTTGATGTTTTGTACGAATATTGAGTAAGATGGCGTCCATTTGAATATAGTTTTTTTTTTATTTTTTTTTTTTTAACCAATAGTTGCATAATACAGATATGTCCTTACCAAATTATCTCATGTTCCTCGTTGGACAAGTGGTTAACGTGCTCACCTACCGATTCGGTAATCGCGAGTTCGATTCCCGGCTGTGCCCACGTGGAATCAGAGGAATGAGTTTTTGGTGATTATAAATTATTTTCTCGATGTAATGTGGTTCGGATCACACACAAAGCTGTGGGTCCCGTTGCTAGGTAGCCAGTTGGTTCCTAGCCACGTTAAATGATCTAATCCTTTGGGCCAGCCTTAAGAGAGCTGTTAATCAGGTCGGTGGTCTGTTTAAACTCAGATATACTTAACTTTAACTGTTATCTCAAAAGCAAGTTATACTGTTATGCTATTTTGCTTTTCTTAAATATCATTTTGATGCACCGCAGTACGAACCTGTTTTCAAAATTCAG
>NC_061094.1:60830367-60837867 GCF_015104395.2 Macrobrachium nipponense
GAGAGAAATTGCTTCAATTTAAAAGTTGCAAAAAATTTGCTCTCTACTTGTCACGAAGAGAGAGAGAGAGAGAGAGAGAGAGAGAGAGAGAGAGAGAGAGAGAGAATTACTATAATATTTACATGTTGCAAAGTTTGATCAGGACTTGCCACGAAGAGAGAGAGAGAGAGAGAGAGAGAGAGAGAGAGAGAGAAGAATTATTGTAACATTTACATGTTGCAAAGTTTGTCCAGTACTTGTCACGAAGAGAGAGAGAGAGAGAGAGAGAGAGAGAGAGAGAGAGAGAGAAAATGACTCCTGTTTACAAGTTGCAAACTTTGTTCAATACGTGTCACGGTACGTGACCACAACGGGAATGAATGATTATAGTTATCGTTCCGGGTTGTCTGTATAGAAATTTCATCATCATCACGCCTTACCGTAAGTTGGTGGAGTGATTTATTTCGGGTTCCTTTTTTCCGTTCCGGTACTTAACCTTGTGGATTTCGGGGCTGGTCAGTCTGCTTTGTGTTTGAGAGAGAGAGAGAGAGAGAGAGAGAGAGCCTTAAAACTTTACAGAACCTTAAAGCTCGTTCGGTTTCCCCAGGTCCCTCAGTGTGAGGCACCTCTAATGTAGATAGAGAGAGAGGGATAGAGAAAGCCTTAAAACCTTATAGAACCTTACAGCTCGTTCGGGTTTCCCCTTGTCCCTCAGTGTGAGGCACCTCTAATGTAGAGAGAGAGAGAGAGAGAGAGAGAGCCATAAAACCTTATAGAACCTTACAGCTCGTTCGGGTTTCCCCAGGTCCCTCAGTGTGAGGCACCTCTAATGTAGAGAGAGAGAGAGAGAGAGAGAGAGAGAGAGAGAGAGAGAGAGAGAGAGAGAGAGAGAGAGTACGCAGATCTTGAAGTAAGGTATACTAAAATTGGGAAGTCAATTTCTTGAATTCTTATTGGATTTGATTAAAGCTATTTGTTCTGATGTCAAGGCGAGTAGTTCATTTTCACTCAAACGTGACAGCGATTTTTAGGGAACGAAACTCGCTGATTCCATCTGCCTATGGAAATCGTGCTGCCGAAAACAATTCTCTCTTCAAAGAAAGCCTACCCTGAGGGAGGTCAGTGAGAATGCCAAGCGTGCCGTTTAGACAATTTTTTTTCTAGGTCAGTGCCAAAAGCTTCTCTCAGAAATAGGCACTCCATTTTGGTATAGACACTCTTCTACTTTTTCCTCTTCTTCTTTATCATCTTCTTTTTTTCTTTTTCTTCTTCTTCTTCTTCTTTATCATCTTCTTTTTTTCTTCTTTTTTCTTCTTCTTCTTCGGTCTTCTTCTTCTTCTTCTTCTTCTTCTTCTTCTAGGTCAATTCTAGGTCAGTGCCAAAAGCTTTTCCGAAGCAGGCACTCCATTTTGGTATAGAATCTTTTCCTTCTATTTTCCAGGTCGGTTCTAGGTCAGTGCCATATAGGCACTGCATATTGGTATAGACTATCTGCTACTTCTCGAGGTCAGTGTCAGTGTTAATGGCACTATTTTTTTTTTTTTTTTTTTTTTTAGACTATCTGCTACTTCTTCTATTTTCTAGATCAGTGTCAGTGCTAAATGGCACTCCATATTGGTATAGACTGTCTGCTACTTCTGTTTTCTAGGTCAATGCCAAAGGCTTCTCAGAGGCAGGCAGTCCAGTTTGGTATAGGGTTCTTCTTCTTCTCTCACTCTCTTCTTTTTTTTTCTTCTTTTTTTTTAAAGCGCAGTAGCAAGAACTGCTTTTACGAATCGTATCGCCTGTGATCTCCGCTGCTAGCCACTGGTCATTGTTACTTTCCCGGACTTGTGTCCATTGGGCCTAACGGGTCATACCTTGACCAAGGGGCGTGGCCCAATATGCACGAAGTCGTCGTAACTCAGCGTATTAGCTGAGGGCGACTATGGCTGACTGACCGTCTGTCAGACGCACGAGAGAGGAAGTGTGGACCGAGCCACTCGCTGAAGGAATCCCATGTTGTGTTTTGCGCATGCGTGTCAAGGCGCGCTCGATGCTTTTAAAGATTTATGACGTTTTTTTGTTCTTTTTGTTATTGTAGGTCTTGCTTTCTTGATTTTTTTCATGTTACTGTGGCTATATATATATTTTTTCTAATGTTACTTTTGATAGCTTATCGTTAGGTTATATATTTTTTTCAATGTTACTTTTGATAGCCTATGGTTAGGTTGCCCAGGCTTATAACCATATTGAAGGGATCTTTGAACCTCCAGTTACTGAAAATGAATCTCTCCCTTAACTTTCAATTCTGTGGTGTTTTCAGAGAAACATTTCTATTTAATTTTTGTACTGATATCTATGTTTCGTCTTTTGCCTCTGAACTTCATGGTTTACTTTCATGGTTTAATAAAAAAAAAAAAAATTTAATTCCATTATCGAGTGTGATCTGTTCTTTTGATGAAGTCCAAATATCTCACCGAATCTGACGCTTTTGGGCAAATCCACTATAACCATGGTTCTGGGGTATTTCCGGTCGGGTCATCTAGCATCCGGGACGGGATTGAGGTTCAAATTCCTGGTTATATTATATAATATTATATATATATAATATAATATTTTATATATTAATATATTAATGTATATATATATATATAATATTAATATGTAATGTATTAATATCTATTATATATATATATATATATATATTATATATATATATATATATTATATATAATTATATATAATATATAGATTTTTTGTAATGTAATTTAATATATTAAATAATCGTATATCGCTTTTTCTTTGCCACGTCAATCAGGAAGTCACCAACGAATTGAAATCGAATTTTTTCTTACTTATAAATAGTGTCCTCTCTCTTTCTCTCTCTCATTCATTTATTTCTCCTCCTCTCCAGTTCACACGCCTTATGCTGAGAGAGGTTCGCATCCTATGCAGCCCTGTGAACTTTAACGTTTGCCCAAATACCCGCCAATGCCCAGGGCACTTATTCGACCCGTTACGTCAACGACATCCCGACAACAACGTCCAGTTTTATCGTTGTTGTTGTTGTTGTTGTATAAATGTTGCTGATTCATTCTTGAGCAGGTTTTTTTCATTTTTTTTTATTTTTTTTTTATTTCTTGTTCCCTCAAAGAGACATTTAGTGTTGTCATTGTTATTGGTTTATTAGATTTTTTGAAGGCATTGCTATTTATTATTGTACTTATATTATTTATTGAATTTTTCTTGCCTTTTTTGTAGGTATTTTTTGTTTTATTTTACTTATATTGTTATTGTGGTTGTATTTTTATGGATTTTTTTTCATATTTTTATAATGCGTCTCGAGACTGAGTGATACTTTCAAGAACATCAAGAGAGATAAAGATAGTTCTTGGAAATTAGCATCGCGCTAGGACCGTAATTTAAGACGAAAGTTCCAAAACATTACTTCTCTTAGAATAATAATAATGGTAGTATGATATATTTGCCCTACTATTGTACCTCCGTACGTGATATACTTCTTACCAGACCCCATTTATAGGTGGATCTAGATTTTTCCAGTAACCTTGAAGACTTTGTATAATCGTATGTCTAGTATATATTATATATATATATATATATATATATATTATATATATATGTGTGTGTGTGTGTGTGTAAATGTGTTTTGTGTGTGTAGTGTGTGTGTGTGTGTGTTATAGGCGGGTTACATCTTCTTTTAGAGACAATGACGACAATTGCTACTGTAACACAATACCAGTTTGTTATATAGCCAATTCCCCAAATCCCCTTTTCTTTCCCCCTCCGCCCTTTGGTATTATTATACAAAAAAGTCTAAGGATATACCTCACATTAGTTGAATTTGTATATTATATTCGTTGACTCTCCGTGTTTTTTTGTTTTCGATTTTAATTTTGTTTTTCTAGCAAACACTCTGTAAGTGAAGACAAGAAACTCGCCCAAAGGTTTCTCCTAACCCTGTCCCCCCACCTCCCCCCCCTTTTGCTATTTAGTTAGTACAAAAAAGTCTTAAGGATTATTAACTCAACATTAAGTTTGAATGGTTTATACTTTATTTATTATTCATTTACTCCGTCCGGATAGTTTTTTCATTTTTTTTTATTTTAATGTTGTTTTTCTAGCAACTCTGAATTCAAGACAAGAACTCACGAAGTTTCAGTTTGCGCATGCGCCAAAAGGCTTCATTATTATCTCAGACAGCGATAGAGAAGCCGTTTGAGAGGCACTCGCTTTAAAAGCATTTTGTGATGGAGGGTCGTCAAATATTGGGAGTTGAATTGGAGACCTGTGCTTGAAGTCGACTGGTTTTCGGGGCAGGGTGGGGGGGGGGGAGGGGGTGAGGGCGGGTGGAGAAAAAATTGTTGAAAGGTGTATTTTAGTGTTAGGGATTAGTAATGTCGTTATCGCCGTGCTTGCAGGCACGATAATGAACGGATAGGGGTTTATGATGGGGGCGATGGCCTTATAAAATGCATTGTTAGATTTTATTGTAGATATACATAGTATATATATATATTTATATATATATATATCTATATATATATATATATATGTATGTATGTTATGTATATGGCATCATAAATTGTGTTGTCATATTGCTATATATGTATATATATGCATGTATGTATGTATATACTCATATATACATACATACATACGTACGTACATACACTACCGCTAATATTATTCATTGCTTTAATAGCCAAGACTCCGCGTACTCGACAGTATACGTACAGTTAACATTCACCCCATAAATATGAAATTTTATCGTATGAATTGGCAGCTGTAAGGAATGAGAAAAATGTCTTGACTTAAAGGTGTGGGGGGGGGGGAAGAGTGGGGAAGGAGGATTGGAAAGGGGGGGGAAGGTGTTCGGTTTGGTGGGGGAGGTATAGGAGGGGAAGCCCAGTAGTGGGGTCAGGGAGGTGGGGGTGTCAGTGGCCAGGCCAAGTGGCTGGCTGTCACAGTGTAAACAAACAGACATTGAGTGTGAGATCCAGACGTCGTCTCTCTCTCTCTCTCTCTCTCTCTCTCTCTCTCTCTCTCTCTCTCTTTAATAGCTCGGCAGTGGACTTGGAAGGCGCTGAAGGAGGCCTTTGATTCCTTATCCGTCCTTCAGGAGAAAAACGGAGCGAGGAATCTCACGGGTTTCAGGTTCCTAATAGAAAAAAAACCCTAGGGGGTGTGGGGGGCGAAGGGACCAAGGGGGGAGGGTTGGGGGAGATGGGGAGGGTGTTAAGGGCGGGCTGGGGGGGGGGGAGACGAAGCAGGTTGTGATGTGAATAAAGACAGCGTCTGAGATGGGCAATAACAATTCGATCTGAGGGGTTCTTTAGTTGTTTGAGTGAGTGCTAATACGAATTAAGCGTGGAGTTTGTTATTATAATTAAACTTGCGAGTCAATTCATATTTTTACTACGAACTTTGACCAGTCAGACGTCATACAAACCATCTTCCCTAAATATAAGCAAGTGAAGGTTGTTCGCCTGCCTCGGTTACCTTGTCATCACAGGTTTCAAGGGATCTCTTTCAAACAAGGTACAAGTGTAGATCATCTTTTATATGTGAATGAAGAGAGGTCGTATTTCTGTCTATCCAGGTGTCTGTCACACTAGAGAGAGAGAGAGAGAGAGAGAGAGAGAGAGAGAGAGAGAGAGAGAGAGAAATGGCTTAAAGGCCTTCATAACGGTAATCATTTATGGACATTGTGGTTTGCATTGCGACTTTTGAGATTAGCTGTGTCAGGCTATATGTCTTTTTTTCTGGTTCCGCACCTTCATGATAACCACTCTCTCTCTCTCTCTCTCTCTCTCTCTCTCTCTCTCTCTCTCTTTCTCTCTCTCACACGTGCGCGCGCGTTATTAAATTTAGCTCTTGCAAAGCCGAAAGGAAATAGTGTTATGATTTTAAAGGATTAGTATACCGTTGATTTACATAGTTCGATATGGGTGTATGCTATGTTAATCTCTTTGTAGATTTATCTGTCATTTGTCCTCTCAGCCTCATCTGTCGTCGCTATGTTTTCACAGAGAGCAATAATGGTAATTATTATCATTATGTCAGTAATCATGTTAATGATGATGATGAATATTATTATTCAATACTCAGGTCTGAAATGCGAAAGTCATAGTAATTTTGTTAAGCATGTAAGGTTTATAGTTGGCATTAAGCATTGCTATAAAGTGCAAACTGTATCCAATGTCATTTTATTACCGGAAGCCAAATGGCAAATAACTTTGTTTAAAAAAAATACATTAAAATAAATCTGAAAAATTCCAAAGGTTGCAGCCCGATAAACTCTACGACTTCGCACCCCACGTTTCGTATGGTCTTCCACTACAGAAAACTGGCTCTGGTTTACCATAATTATTCCCCGGTTACTCATTTCCTCTGTCGGTTACCAGGTTTCCAGGCTCATTATAACAATTACCGTTTCCATTATTGTATAACGTCGGCCATAACTTCATATAATAAATTCTTAACTTTGTGGTCCTTTTTGCCTTATTGTTAGATATATTGATTCTATTTTAGTACTCAAAAGGGTGAATATTTTTGTGTTGAAGAGCTTCTGATATATATATATATATATATATATATATATATATATCTATATATATATATATATATAATATATATACATTGTGTCACTTTTTGATGTTTGTTGGTAACATCTCAAGAATGAAGGGAAACTTTCCCTTTTAGGAGAAGTCTAGTCATTCAAAGTGAGAAGAGAATAAGTAAAATGAGGATTAGAATATATTGGTCTCATCTTTAATCTCTTAGTTCAGTTATCCTATCCGGTGGCATTTAACAGTCTCTCTCTCTCTCTCTCTCTCTCTCTCTCTCTCTCTCTGGTGGTGTAGATGGCATTAAAAGTGTTCCTATTTAAAAATTGGTCGAAACTTTTGATAGTAAAACAAATCTGTAAAGAAAATATTGCTCTCTCTCTCTCTCTCTCTCTCTCTCTCTCTCTCTCTCTCTCTCTCTCTCTCTCCACACACGTTTGAGTGCAGATGACATTGAAACCTATTTCATTTGAAAATGGTTTGACAGTTTTTAGAATAAAAAAAAAAATTACGTAAAAGAAAGCAGTACTGAACTGACAATAATTCCTCAAATTACAAACCGTATTTCCATTTGATATTTTTCATATTTTTTCATATTCCATTTTTCATCGGTCGTCCTTGTGCAGTTTCTATTATTCTCATGGTCTAATTATTCCTCCCTTTCCCATTAATGCATTTACGTTTTACACTTAATAACCTTTGTGACGATTCAGCGTCCCTTGTTTCCGTTCTGTCATTCTTCAGCTGCTTTTTCACAAATTAGTTTAATTTCCTCCTCATTTGAATATTTCTTTGGTTGGATATAGAGCATTACACTGGCAAAATACTGTGAGGTATTTTTATGTATTTTCTTTTATTTTACTTCCTTCTACAGTTAGAAATACAAGGCCCTAACCTAGATGTTGTGACGCCAGTTTTTAACGGACATAATCAATCAATCAATCAGTCAATC